>NW_027644158.1:0-92216 GCF_032717465.1 Coenobita brevimanus
TTTAATTCCATAAATTGAATTTTAATACTGTTGTCTGTGATACTTACGCAATCTGTGTCAAAATTAGTAACATATAAACAGTATATAAGTGAGGTACAATATTGAGATAATATTCTGAGGTGTTGGTAAGTCTCCTAAACTGACAAGAATATGGGTCCGTGACTCCATCTTTATATAATATCCATATTCGATTCCCACTGCTTTGTTTATCAGCGTTTACACTTACATACTTTACACCTGAGTACCAGTTCTCGCTTTTCTCCTTCCATATTCCTCTCAATTTCACACTGCATCTACGTGAGTTGGAACTAATATGACCTCGTGAAGGGCAGTGGGTAGGTATGAGAAGGTCGTGGAAGAGAGGAGGTGAGGGGACCTGTGAAGTGAGAGCACTGGAGGGAACAGGGGTTTGGGGAAGGGTGAGGGCGAAGGGAGAATGGAAAAGAAAAAAGGGAAGGAGTGTAGCTTGGTCAAGGAGAATGGTAAAGAAAAAGAGTAGGGAGAAGGCTGATGGGGATAGGTGAGGGGAAGGATAATGTCAGAAGCTCATTGGAAAGGGTGAGAGGTGATGGGGAAGGGTGAGGACGAAGGGGCGGCGAAAGGTAAAGTGAAGGGACAGGTTTAGCGTGGGGGATGGGGAGGTGAAGGGAGAGTGGAAGTGTGAGACGAATGGCGAAGGAATGGGTGAGGGTGAAAGGTCAGGGAAAGGGTGAGGGGGAATGGTGAAGGGTGAAGGGTGAGGGGAGGAGCAGGGCAGTAGGTAGGGGAAGTAGAAAGAGAAGACTGGGATATTAAGGGGGCGACTCAGTAAAACGTAAGAGTACCGGAAGGGTGAAGGAGGAACGGAGAGGGAGAAGGAACGAGGAAGGGCAGGGAGAGTGGTGAATGGGGAAGGTGAGGGGTAGATTGAAGGGGGAAACGTTTAAGAAAAAGGTGGAGTAAACAGAGAGGATATAGGGTGAGAGTGAAGAGCAGACAGCGTAAAGGGAGGGAAGGGAGGAGGAGGGAGGAGTGCTGACAGTGTGACACAATGAAAGGTCAGAGTATTGGAAGAGTGAGGGAGAAAGGTTAGGGGAGCTGAGGGGATGACTAAGTGAAAGATGATAGTATTGGAAGAATGGGGGAAGGGTAAGTGTGAGAGGGATGAGGGAGGGGAAGGCTGAAGAAGGGAGTGGTATTTTCTTTGTCATCTAAGGTCTCTGTATATGTTCCAATGCTCACACAAACTGACCCATCTGTTTATTTTTTTTTCCGAATGAAACCCTCTGATGCGAGAGGCAGGTTTCCTCTTAGCAAAATAAAATACTCCGGAGGCGACTCAATTTATCTTCATCATTGTCGTCGTTGTCATCACCATTATTAACATCACCATCAACACCATCATCGGTATTATCGTCTCTTTTTTCCACCCAGAACTGGGTGGTGGGACACGATGCCGGAAATATGCCATGTCAGTGATGGAATTTATATCGCCTGGTTTACTAGGCGATTATTGTTATGATGTTCACTATCAGAAAATAATTGGATGTGGTTGATGGACACGAAAGGGAGTGGAAAGAGCTGGAAATGGTGATGGGTGGTGGAATATGCTGGGAGAAACATTTAAGAAGATGGGTGTTAAATAGGTACAACAGTATGGTGCAAGTCAGAAGCTGGAGAGCAATTATAGGTCAGGCAGGGGATGGACAGAAGGGAGTGAGTGGAGTGGGATGGATGTGCTAAGGGAGTTCGTAATGGAAACACATCTCTCTTAAATCTGTAATGGATCGGGTGGGGGTGAGCAAAATAGTTGGCTGGGCGGAGGGAAGCAGGCACGATGGACGTGGATAGTAGGACTGGAGGGGGGTAATATGCCATGTAAAACTGGGGGTTGTGGGGTCTGACAGTACCGCTGGGGGGATGAAAAAACCCTAAAGCCGAAGTTAAATCTGGAGCACTGCTCGCTGAATGAGGGGATATTTCCAAAAATTGTTTTTTCTAAACAACCATATCTTAATAACTACACCACCTAGAACATTCAGTGAAAGGCCAAAATACTCATCAAGTCCTTCATTTCTCTACTGCAAGTGTCACCAAATGTTTTGGTGTATGAGTTGTGAAATGAGAAAGTGATAATGAAAGAGTCACTTTGAGGGGGTCATGGCGAGGTTGTGTCCAAATGAGAATGCGAGTCTGTGGCTAAGACAGTCTGTCTGGAGCAGGCAAGAGGTGGCACAGGCAGGGACGGGGCTGCCCTCTCCTCCCACTCAACCCATACTCTTCTAGATCTTTCCATTCTCGTCACCTGCCCTCACCCACAGCTGCATGAATGATTCATCACCCTGTATGTTCCTGGCCAGCTTTTTTGTCCTATTTTTCAGACTGTTACGGAGTGGTGCTGTGTCTATGGCGCGTGGCAGGGGAGAATACTAAGGTTTATACATTAAAATATAAAACAGCCGTACATTACTTGTCCCGATTGATTGCTTTCTACTTTCACTCCAACACTTGTTTTGTATAGTGAAGGATACAAAAACCACTATACTAGTAGTTGCCCCAAAAGATCACTTTCACTTTCACTCCAACACTTGGCTTCCAATTCCATAGTTTTCCCATGTATCTTCAAAAAACTTACGTAAGAGGCATATACTTCTCTTAATTCATACGTCACTACAGGAATGGCACTCATTTCAATGTTTTTATTTTGGTCACTTTTTATCTGCCTTGAATTCGTCAAATGCTAATCGAAAGCTCTCCATATCTCTAGATCGTCCTTATTGCTTAACATTCTCTCCACTCTACTCCGACTCATAATCCCTCCTTGTGATTATCGCCATTGTAATGACATTGATGCTTTCTATACCTAGCACTCCTCACACACTCATACAGTGACTCAGTTATCTGTGTCCACACACTCATCAGGAATTTGCATCCACATATCGAGGGCCTCATTCTCAATCAGCTTCCTGGTGTAACAACTCTATATTCATGTCTTTTACACTGGATGGGTTTACTCTATAACTGTCTCAATCTTGGATACATGTTCGTGAAACACAACATGATCAGCTAACCCTCCTGCACTGAGTTTCCAACTCTTCCAGGTTTGTTCTCACAGCCTGACATTGTTACTGATAAGGGGAGTGTTATCACTAGGTAAATGATCTTGCTTGATAACATGCACATCATTCACTCTACCTCAACATAATGGAGCTCAAGATGCTAATGGCTAATTCAAACATCCACTTTTTACCCCAGCGATATGTATATTGTCTGCTTTGAAGTGACAATCATGTATCTATAAGTTATTCAGGACTGTCATTCCAGTTTCTATACACGTGCAGCAGAGAAAAATGCTTCCGTTATCGTTTGGGTACTGGAATGGGGTCTGGCTACGAGAGGAGTATATGTAAACATCATCCTGTACAGCAGCTGTGCAGGGTGGGGATCTCCCAACAATTTGCCGAATCTCGCATTAAAGTCTTCATTAAGAAGGAAGCTATCTACCATTGCCGACATCTTTAATTTCTCTTGAAGAAAATTACTTGGGCTGACTTTACTCTGTGACCTTGCCATTTGGCCATTCCCCATGATTTTAGCATTTATTTATCGAAATATTCAGTAATTTATTTTAGTCTAATTTCTTTTGTTCTCACCTTACCCTGAACCCTTCCACAGTGCTTGATCTAAACTGGACCAGAACTGTTTAAGCTGACCTTCCCATGTGACTTGACCATTGACTTACAGGTCTCAAAAAATGCAGGTCAATCTCCCGGTGACCCTCAATCATTCCATCTAGTCTTTTTAAATCAAATCAAAACTTTTTTCGTTATTCTGTTCACACTCAGACACGTCTGTCGAAATTTGATCTTAACCTGACCTTTGACTAATTGTTCTTCAACTGATCCCATTCATATCTGCCTTACCCTCATCCCTTCCACCAAGTTTGGTCTAAATCGGATACAAACTGCTAAAGTGGACCTTTGCAAGATCATGCTATGACTGAACCAAGAGATCTTGACCTTTGACCTGCTGTTCTAAAAATCAGTGGGTTTACTATTGGCTGACCTTCAATCATACCATTAAGTTTGGCTAAAAATTTTATCAAAACTGAGAGGGGAAAAGAAGGTGTCTGTATTGATGTGAGCAAAAGATGGAAGAAGAACATATGAGAGTATGGCTCAGTTGGCTCAAGGATTATGTGAGTAAGATTGAAAGTTGGGCTACAATTGTGGGCGATTGTGTGCGTGTACGCACCAACGCAAGATCGTGCAAGCAGAGTGAGAGAAGAGTTCTGGACAAATGTGAAAGTGTGCATGGAAAAGTTTGGAAGGAATGAGAGAGTGTTTTTGATCGGTGATATGAATGGTAAAGTAGGGAATGTGAAGGTGGATGGAATAGTTGGTGAGTGGGGTGTACCTGCTGAGACAGATGAGAATGGCAGTGCGTTATTGGAAATTTTGGGCCGGGAGGGGGTTGGTGATAGCCAATACCTTCTTCAGGCACAAAATGATCCACAGGTATACATGGCGAGTGATGAGAAGGGTGGGTGGGGAACTGAATGAAAGGAAGGCAATGATTAATTATGTGTGTGTGGATGAAAGGATACGAAGATGTGTAATGGATGCAAGAGCTTATAGAGGTTGGGGGAGTGAGCTTTCTGACCACTACTTGGTGGTGGCCAGAATCAAGACCCAAGTAAGATGGAGAAATAGAAGAAGGGAAGGACGGGAGGAAGTAGTAGTTGCAAGGAGAGTGGAAAGGTTACAAGAGGATGAGAAAAAGGCAGAATATAAGAGAGAAGTGGAGGAACGATTGGGCAAATATGAATTGGAGCAGATGGGGGAAATTGGTAGGTGTGTGCAAGATATTCACAGAAGAAATATGTGCAGCATGTTTTGTGGTGTGTGGGGTGAAGAGAAAACGGAAGGGGGTGCAAGGAACAGCATGGTGGAATGAAGAGGTGAGACAGGCTGTGGCACAAAAGAAGAAAGCATACATTTAATGGGTGAGAAATAGGGGTGTGGAAGAAGTTGAAAGGCGGAAGAGAGAGTTATATGTAGGAAGGAAGAGAGAGGTGAAAAGATTAGTGAGAGAGAGTAAGAAGACAGTGGATGAGAAATTTGGAAGGAATTTGAGTGTAAAGTGGAGGGACTGTAAGAAAATGTTCTGGAAAGAGGTGAAGAGAGTAAGATAGGGTGGCAGTGAAATTAGTAGCAGAGTGAAAGATAAAAATGGTAGATTACTAGTGGAGAAGGGAGAAAAAGTGGGCAGATGGAAAGAACACTTTAAGGAATTGTTGAACATAGAGAATGGAAGTAATGTCAGTATATGTGGCTGGGGAATAGATGGTAGGAGGAAGGTGAGAAGACAGGAAGAAATCAGTAGGATAGAAGTTGTGGAAGCAATGAAGAAAGTCAAATTGGGGAAAGCCCCAGGAATTGATGGAGTGCGCGGTGAAATGCTGAAGCATGGGGGAGAGATAGTAGTAGAATGGATGTGGAAGATGTGCAGATTGGCCTGGGAGGAAGGTAGAGTCCCGGAGGATTGGAAGTCAGGTATAATTATTCCCTTGTACAAAGGGAAAGGGGAAAAAGAAGTGTGTGGTAATCATAGGGGCATTTGTCTTCTTAGTGTAATAGGAAAAGTGTATGGTAGGATACTTATTGACGGAGTTAAGGAAATAACAGAGGAATTAG
Organism: Coenobita brevimanus; assembly: GCF_032717465.1. Lineage (NCBI taxonomy): Eukaryota > Metazoa > Arthropoda > Malacostraca > Decapoda > Coenobitidae > Coenobita > Coenobita brevimanus. The sequence continues at coordinate 5,676 of NW_027644158.1, forward strand.
TTGGAGAAGAACAGGGAGACTTTAGGAAGGAAGAGGTTGTGTAGATCAGATATTCAGTCTTAGATCTTTAGTGGAAAAGTTTCTAGAGAAGGGAAAGAAGTTGTATGCGGCTTTCATGGATTTGGAGAAAGCATATGACAGGGTGGATAGACAAGGATTGTGGAAAGTATTAAGAATATGTGGAGTGGATAGGAAGTTGTTGAATGCTGTGAAGAGTATGTATGATGGTGCTAAGGCTGCAGTGCGTGTGGATGGTGAACTGAGTGAATTTTTCTCTTTGAAGGTTGGGTTGAAACAGGGATGTGTCATGTCTCCATGGTTGTTCAATCTGTACATGGATGGGGTAATAAAAGAGGTACAAGGAAGGGCAGTGGATGTTGGAGTGGCCCTAGTGAGAGAGGGTAGTGTCTGGAAACTCCCTGTACCGTTGTTTGCAGATGATACGGTGTTGTTAAGTGAAGACGAAGGGGAGCTTCAAGGCTTGGTGGATGAGTTTGGGAGAGTGTGTATGAAACGGAATCTAAAGGTGAATGAAGGGAAGAGTAAAATGATGGTCTTTGACAGAGGTGAAGTCAGTGAATGTACAGTGAGGTTGGATGGTGAGGAAATGGAAAATGTGAGTACGTTTAAGTACTTAGAGAGTGTGATGAGTAAGGATGGAAGTTTGGAGGATGAAGTGCTTGAAAGGGTACAACAAGGAAGAAAGGTTGCTGGTTCCTTGAAAGCAGTGATAAGAAACAGGGAAGTGAGCATGGAAGTGAAAAAGTTACCACATGACAGTATTGTGATACCAACTCTAACGTAGGGAAGTAAAGCTTGGACGTTGTTGGAAGGACACAAGTCAAGAATGAGAGCAGTGGAAATGAGTTATTTAAGAGGAACCTGTGGAGTCACATGGAGAGAGAGGCTGACAAAAAAGGATATAAAGGAGCGTTGTGGTGTGGATGTGGATGTGACAGGAAGCGTTAGGAGGAACACACTGAGGTTGTCTGGCCATGTGGAGAGGATGGAGGGTGAGAGACTGACGAGGAGAGTGTATGTGAGTGAGGTGGAGGAGGGGAGAGGGAGGGGGAGGCCGAGGATGAGATGGAGGGATGGAGTGGAGAGGTATATGAGAGAGGGGTGTGTGAGTTGGGAGCAGGGCAGTGAGATTTCGGGGGACAGGGCGACGTGGAGGCGATTTGTTTGTGGCCACCCTGTACGGGATTAAGGTGTCTTGCAATAGATAGATAGATAGATGTTCGAATTGTTTTATTCACACACCCCCACCCACCCGCCCACCCACCCACCTACCCCCCATCCCACACACACACACATACACATATCAAAAAATACCCCCTCTCGATTCTCGAACGCGGCTGTAATCAATGTCTAACGTTGCATTACGGCACAATTCCGTTTCACAAATGCTGACTGAAAGTGAAAGTTACGATAAAGCCGGCTAATCAGATTTCTGTATTCGTCACTTTTCTTTAACAGTAGATTAAAAAAAAAAAAAAAAAAAAAAAAAAAGATAAGGAAAACGGACTCAAGTAAATTAACCCAAGAAAATTAAAAATTCACACATGTGAAGAAGAACTGACATGTAGTGAAGATTTAGGCAAGTTCATTATTGCCTTATTCAATGGTAACCCCTAACCCACAACATCTCGCATGGAATTGTGTACTATACTTTTTGGCCAAATGAAAAAGAAATGGGAGAGCATCGATTGGTTCCTGGTACACCAGGGTAGCCGGCGGGTGCACTGGCGCCAGATTTGTCATTTAGACTGGTGGTGCCTAGGGTTAGCTGGCTGCCAGCTATCTCCACGTAGGGACGTAACAATAGCCATAAGAGTGTCAGAGGGGGAGAAAACCGAGGAACTGGAACCTGATTCATCAACATAGAGGCAATTGATTGAATCTCTGCAAACAGTTCAGCTTCATCAAAGGAAGCAACAGCTACAGAATGGCCTGTAAAGAAAATAAGGGAGGAAGATTAAGAAGTAAAGATACTGGAGAGGTTTTTGCCATGGCCCATCAAGATTTGGGAAGAATCTGAGTTCTCAAGTTCAGTGTATTTGGATTTTTTTTTTTTTTTAAGTTAAGTGTACGTGATTTACGATAAGGTTGGCACTGGTACTGTATGAACACCACCTTGTTTTGGACAACACAAGAACAAGTGTAATTAAACCAAGACCTTTTGCCAGCAGCCGGAGTAAGAAAATGGATTATATGTTTCCATGCCCAGTGAAAATCAGACTAATGTTGCCCAATATCCTCTCAATCTGCAGGAGCCAAAATACCACTGATTTCTTGAGAGTCCGCAGTCCTATTGGAACAACAGAACAGAATTAAGGTTGTGGCTGGAGGAACCAAATGGAGAAAAAAAAAAGAGACAGACAGCAGAATGATTAGCTGCACGAAAGGTACGGTGTTATTTATGTTTGAGTTCACTCCAAGGCACGGTGCTATACATACTGCTTTAGGCCACTGAGAATATTAGTGATGCAGACTAATCCACCAGGTGCATCAGTAAATGCAGAGGAAATCCAAAGCTGGTGGTGAACATCATATCATCTAAAATCAAGATATCAGAGAATGGAAATACTGAAAAAAAAAAAAAAAAAAAAAAATGTTCCACTTTAGAGTAAGATAGTCAAAGACCCAGGCGAAGTTATTTGTTGAGGACAAGGAAACATCAGGGAATATATTTAGTTATAGACTGACAGGACAGCGGTTGGCAAAGTGTAAAGGATTTATATGATTCATGTTGTGGCTGTCGTTGCTGCAGCTGTACCGACGAGCAGCTGAGAACCCACACCTACTGGGCGCTACAGTTACTGACCTTGAAGTATTTGCTGATCAATAAATCTCTCATTTTCAAGATGAGTGTTGCGGTTGTCGCCTTTGCACTGCGAACAATGTCAAAGAACTCACATCCATGACACGGATGTTTCTATCAATCTTGCAGCTCCTACAAAGCAACGATACATTCACCGTTTACGGACGAGCTCCACTCACGCCTCCACCGTGCCAGAAATATTACTCGTGTATGTTTCTGATGCTTTCGTTCCAGTTCCTTGTTACTGCATGACATAGAATTTCTACTGAGTATTTATCAATGTTTTCTGTAGCAACAGAGGTAACTGAGGCAGCATAATTTTTTAATCCCTTGAATTAATTAAAGATACATCATTACCTACTAACATCTTAGCAGTGCTATGATGCAAAAATCTTTCGAAACATTAATATCAATGTCAAACGCAGAAGTAATACTAGTAGCCGTAGGGCCTCGCATTGTCTAGGGCCAGACAGCCAGAAGGTCGCCACTCATTCTTTGTCCGCCCCAGAACGCATATTGTGAGTATTTTACCCTCACTGTCTTCGCGTGCCCAGGGATAATACGGGGGAGGGAGGAAGGAGACGGAACGGGAAGAAAAAGGTGTAGGTGAACGAAGAAGATGAAGAAGAAAAAGAAGAGGGAAGAGGAGGAGCGATATGAAGTGGAATGGGGAGCGGAAAGGGGAGGAGGGAGACACGAGGAAGAATGAGAAGGAAGAGGAATGAGAGTGAAGAAGAGAGGTAAGGGAAAGAGAAAGATGGAGACTGAGGAGAAGAGAATGGGAAAAGGAAGGAAAAAGGAGGAAGTGGGTGATAAAATAGGAGAAAAGAGAAAGGGACAGTGAAGAATAATGGACGAACAGTCACGAACTGGATTGACAAAAATAAAACGACTGAAAGACGAAGAAAGAGTTGCAGAAGCAGATAAGTAGTTAAGTACGAAATGAGAGAGAGAGAGAGAGAGAGAGAGGAAAGGTACGGGTGGAAATGGGTGAACGAGAGAAGAGGCTGGAGGAAGAGAGAGAGCAGAGGAGAGACACAAGCAGAGGAGAGAGAGGGAGAGTGAAAGGGACAATGAAAGGGAGAGGAAAGGGGAGGAGCCCAGGGCTGCTTGTATTATGCTAATCTTTGGGACCTTGGCCACAACTCTCCCCCCTCCTCACTCTACCCACACTCTCGTCTACTTCACAACTTCCCTCTACTCCAACTACCCCTTCATCTCCTCCCGTCCATCACAGCGCGGACCTAAACTGGCTTCTCTATACAGTGACGTCTAGCCTGCTACATTCTTGCTACTGTCAGGTTAGGGGATAATTTGCTAAACAGAAGTTAGAATACTGCCTTCAGTAACTACCTCTTTATGACAGGGGATATCCTAGGTAGAATAAAGTCGTATGACACCAGCAAAAATACATTACTGTCGTCCTCAGGTTGACAAGGTAGATGCAGTGATATTATGACATACAACCTAAAACTTATTATGGAACTACACGATCTATTCCTCCCGTCTGTCACAGCACGTGATTTCAACCAGATCATCTTAATCACAATGCTAGCTTAACACACTGGTTATATCTTACCTAAACAAACCTAATCTAACGTAATTTAACCTAACGCAACCCTGCTCAACCTGACATAACCTAACCTGGCCCCTTCTTTATTCCGCTTAAAGATGGGGGAAGCAAGATCCAGAAGACAAGAAAAGAGAAGGTTCTGTACGAAAACGGGAAGACTACCAACATACGCCCAGTGAAATGGGGTAGACACTGAGTCACACACATTCAGGCTTCCATGATCCTGGCTCCACCTCACAAGCCTAATAATCAGAATTTTTGCTTCCTTTTGGTATGGTCCCTTTTCTTTATGAATGCGCTTCACATAGACCTACAAGACAGAAACCGTTCGTCGACTGTCATTTGATAAATATATATTCATTCATTCTTCTGCAATTCACTTTTAATTTTATGAAGTAACTCCTTTACACCGCCCACGCAGCCACACACCTGACTTTGAATATTTCATACCGTTGCCCTCATCTACTTTAATTCCTTTAATCTTGGCTTCACACAGCGCCATCACATTGTACTTAGCATCTTTTAATACATTCACTACTTCCCTTCTCTTCCAGTGGTCATCCATACGTGTCACATTCCATACAGAAACATAAACATGACTTCTTCCTGAACTCCTTGGCAGGCACAGAACCCGGATCCTAGGCTTCGTTAATGTTTGCCAGGGGAAGACTAGATGGTGGAGATCCCTTACCGCCCCACCCACCCCCATTTGGCCAGCTAAGTACGCAGTGTTAAAGGGGACAATACTCTTTCTTTCTACTCCACACCCTAGTGAGAGGTTTTAAGGTAACCACCATGTGTAATACTGAAAATTACTTCCAGCCGAGCAGGAAACAATTTGACGTGTCACATAGTGTGGAATTATCAGCACGTAACTACATCAAGTGTCTGGATGGTGGACACCCCTGGTCTGCTACATAAAGTTAACAATACAACTGCCCCTTTCTGTTCCTCCAGACCATTACAGCAAGAAATCCAACATTCACCTTCGTAATCATCCCCCTGGTTTTGAACACTCTGGCCTAACCAGTCTAACCTAACCTACAATGTAGCTTATTTGATTTATTCTTTCCGTCAGTCACAACACGCGATCCAGCCCAGGCTTTATTAACCCTCGAAGTATTTTTTGGTATATTTTTGCTATCCTGATATGATTTTACTCAGCTTAAGCCACAATTTTCGTACAGGTGGCTTTAGCCTTTACTATCCCCCTTCACTATCAGGTAACTCGTTTGAACTCAATAAAAATGCATGAGTAAAGCAAAAAGTACATAATCATACTGAGAAGGTTAATCAAGCATCAGGTCTCCAAACCCCCGTCGTAATGCAGCTAAATCTAACCTGCTTTAACCTTCTTAATCACACCCCGGCTCTCGACGCACCCGACACGCCAACCTCAGAGTTACGGTGGGTGTCGTGCCTCAGCTAATAGGCTACCCCCGTAGGTAAGTAAATGGCACCCGTGTTCAGATTTCACTATAAATTGTTCGAAATTGTGGTCATTTTGGCTCTGAAATAATGCACGGCCAGACTCTTAACTTGCATGAGCTTTCCATATTGTTCTTGCCCACCGTATGACACAGTCTGAAATGAAAGCAAGGCATTAGGGAACCGAATGCTAATCGCCCGCCAGAATATGCTGTTGGCCAAGTTACAAGCTATTTACAATCCAGATATGAAGAAAATTTGCAAAACTCAACGGAATTCAGTCACCGCGTTTCACATAAAGCCAATCCATATTAAAGAGTCTAGCTGACATTTAGCAGGCATTTTGGTGACCTTGACCTTGACCCCAAGTGCCCACGAACTCATCCAAGATTTTGGTCGTGTCTTGATACCCTGAAGGTTTCATGTTGATAGCTCATGCCGTTCATGAGATATAATGGTAACACACACACACACACACACACACACACACACACACACACATACACACACACAGGCGCGGTCATGAACCCCTATAGCTCAGATACTTATCATTACCGTTACTGGGGACTTTGGCGCAAAAAGCATTGCCTAGTACGAGCACAATGAAAACGACCGCCAGGGGTTCGACGTTGCATCAAAATTTTAACATGCACAATCCCGTACAGAAGATCTGATACAGTCATGGTGGAGGGTGAACGCTCCTTTCCACCCTTGCTCGACGGCGGGTCGTTGTTTGGTCATTTCCCCAACATACAGACTCAAGCCCAGTTAGAGTCGATCTATGATACTTTCGTTTCACAGTTAGGACTGGGAAACTGTCATTGTTTTCTATAAAGTATCTGGGAAATGTTTGCCCATTCTTGTTACAATTTTCAGAATAATACCACCAATGAAAATGAAATGACCATAACATTAATTACATTACAGGGGCTTCGTATGACAAACTTCGTCTTGGAGGCTAGAGTTTCAGATTCGTGGTAGTGAGTCTGATTCACCTGAGTAGTATATTCCGCACAGTTGTAGTTAAGTTACTAAAGCACGTATCCATTTAATAATAGGTGTCGAAGATATCTCAGTCATCTTGCAAAAAAATGTCCGTACAAAATCTACCACTTGTAACCTTGGCTTCATCCCTATACTCATGGTATAATGGATGACGTAATAGGTGTGAATGTAACGCAAGAGTACCATACAATATTGAACGTTGAAACTAGATGCAGAACAGAATATCTCTAACTGTAAAGGGAGGTGACTGGACTGGTTAATGAATGAATATTTTATAAAAATTTGCAATGCATTTTTTAAGTAATTAAAGGAATAGCTTTTTGATACTATTTTCTCTGTGACTGTATAAAGAAATCCTACATATACTCTGGCGATACTGATAGGTTAGAGATACACATACGCAGTCAGCGGCCGGCCAAACCACACACCGTCAAAATTATGAAGTTTCAGCGTCTTGAATTATATCATGATGAATTATTTATAAAGGTTCCAATTTAATCCTGCACTTCAGTCTACGGTTAAATTGTTTTTCTCTGGTTAAAACCAAACTGGCTTACCCAGGATAACGTAAGACGATTTCACTTGGCGCTGCAAAACCTCCCGAAAGATGATGGTTGAGAAATTATCACTTTTAAACAGCATTATTTTGTCCCTGTTGTATTACTTAAATGGGCAAATCGTTTAAGAAAGTAATTATGAAACAAACACTTCCCCAATCATCTCTAAGATTTTAAAGCCTCATAGCAGGGCCGATTAATTGTGTTGGTGGTGGTTTGCTTTAAAGTGTGGATCAGACAGCAGAGCTGGTGCTGGCCCTTTGTGGTACTCATGTTAAACAGCCCGGGCTGCCACGGAGAGAGAAGGCGGCTGAACTTGATGATTAATGAATATTTTTTGTGATATATTTAGAGAGGAACTTAAGAATAGTTTGCTAGAAAAACTATGTTGCTTTTTATTAGAGAAGTAACTTGCCTAATTTTACTATAATCATGTGTGTGTGTGTGTGTGTGTGTGTGTGTGTGTGTGTGTGTGTGTGTGTGTGTTGTAGCGTAGCCGAAAACTGGAAAAAGGGTTCCGATTAATCTTGCCAGGATGGTCGCAACTGGGTCACAGATGAGCTCGTTTCAATATCATCTCGACTGAAGTCTTCCAAAAGGATGTTTTGACCCGTAATAATATTGTTTCCATTGATAAGGTAATGGAGGCTGGGAGGAAAGGAGGATTGTGAGGAAGGAGGAGGGGGGATGGAAGGAAGAAAGGGAGGAGGAGGGTTAGAAGGAAGGCAGCGGGTGAAGGGGGAGAGCATAATGGGGAGGAGTAGACGCTGAGAATAAGGTTATGGGGAAGGAGGTGCGGAGAGGGCGAAAGATGGAAGGAACGGAGATTTAAGAGGAAGAAGGAGGAAGGATGGAAGGAAAAGAAGGGTTGGAGTGAAGGAAAGTTTTGAAACGAAATAGTAAAGGTTAAAAATGGAGAGAAAATGTAGTAAAACATGGAAGAGAGAGAGTATAGGATGCAGGGAAGGAGGAAGGGTTTGTAGGAACGAAAAGATATATGGACGGAAGGAAGGAGAGAGAATATACAGAAGGACAGAAGATATGGAAGGCAAGAAAGATAGGTATATAGAAAGGATGAGAGTCATTTTTTTTCAGCTTAAAGAGAGCACCCTGTTAGTTGAAGATTTGCTGAAGGCCTTATAAACCTCTAATCCACCCTTTTCGACTAAAGACATCCTAATAATGGTAAAGTTACTTCCAAATAAGAAGAAAAATAAAAATAAATAATCTCACTGAATGATTTGATTAAAAGAAGAGCCGATAGGGAGAGTTGGCAGATGGAGAAAGTTAGCGTTAGAATTTATGCAGACACGCTGGAGATGAGGAGATGCAAGTTAAGAAGACAGAGAGAATACGACATAAGATGAAGGAATGGAGGCAAATAAAAGGTGAACGGATGTTATAAGGAAAAAAAAAAATGTGCTGAGACCAGGGGTGCAAAATAGGAATACAGGGAGTTGTATATAAGCCTGAGGCAGATTAAGTAGAGAGAATATAGATACAAGGAAATACTGAACATAAAATAATGAAACTGACAGACTTTTGGAGCGAGATAGGAGTAAACAAGAGGAGGGCGGAGACAGATGAGAGAGAAAAGGTAAAAGAAAAAAGGAAATAAGAGAGAGAACAAAGTTAGGCAGAGAAGGGATAATATATATATACACAAAAGAGAAGAGACCAAATTAGACTGAGGAGAAAGATGATGACTAAAACACGAAGGAATGTCAGAAGGAATAAGAAACGTAGAGCAATAGGGAGGACAGAGACAGCAGATGATGCACAAGAAAAGACAGAGTGGAGAGAGAGAGAGAGAGAGAGAGAGAGAAATGGTAATAGGAAGTGAGAGGAAAGAAAGTAAAGACTAGAAGTAGCGCAGTGGAGAGGAACGAACTTATCTGGAAAACACAAGACCTTTGGATGGCAGAATATGGAGAGAAGAAGGAGAGAGGAAAGAAAATACTGGAAGGAGCCTTACGGGAAAGGTAGGGACTAGAAGTGTCTGCATGAGTAGATTATTTGCATATTCCTGCGGCTGAACAGGGGGGGGGGGGAAGGCTTGAAAGAGTGCATCGGGGAAAGACAATGGCCGAAAAAAAAAAAAAAAAAACTAATGAATCATGACAGAGAAGGAAGAACTCAGTGAAAATCGAAAGGGGGGGGGGAAAGGAAAATGAGGGAAGGAAGAGAAACGCAAAAGGAGAGCCAGAGGAAGACAAGGAGGACTGAAATAGGACAAATACCTGTGAACAAAGACAGACGAAGGACACAGAATAGTAAAAATCTAAACCTGGCGAGAGATTTAGCGATGAAAACGGGGGAACTAAAGAAGCTTATAAGGAGGAATACCAGAGGGAGAGAAGGAAGGCTGGAAAACAAAGGATTTCAGTAATCGAATGTTAGAGAGAGAGAGAGAGAGAGAGAGAGAGAGAGAGTATAAAGTAGGTAGAAAGAATTAGAAAACTAGAAAGGTGAGTACAAGAGCGTGAGAATGAAGACTGAAAGAAAAAGGAAACTTATGAATAAGGAATCACATAGGATGAAGGAATTGGGAAGGTGGGAATAGGAAGCAGGAGAGACAAAAAAAAAAACGATAACGCGACAATATACAGAAGTTGAAAGGGAGGAGTACCAGTGATAGTAGGAAAAAAAAAAGGAAAGACAGTGAATAAGGACAGAAAAGAAGGATTTGGGGTGAAAAATGAAAGGTGGAGAGAGAAAGAGAAAGAGAGAGAGAGAGAGAGAATATATATATATATATATATATATATATATATATATATATATATATATATATATATATGTATGTATATGAAGATAGCGAGGAACAAATGAATGGTAACTGTCGATTATCATAAAAAATAAGAATGAGACTGAAGTAAAGGGAAGAATGAAGAAAACAAAGAGATGAGCTGAGCTAGAGTGAGGGATTAGCTTAGAATAAGCACTAAATAAGAGCCAGGAAAATAAATTACAGATAAACGTTAGGAAACTATGACAACATTGTATGGATCAGGCGTAAACGAGCTAGACAAGACTAGTTCGCCTATCATAACCAGGCGGAGATATTCGTCCATTTGCTGCTAGTTTCTGGAATCTTAAAGGTAGTATAAAATGATAGCACGGTTCTGCATTCTTTCCATGGCATTTCCTTGTGTCTAGTATGTTACTCTTTCTCAATAATTTAGCGCTCAAAATGAAGAGATGGCATTTTCTCGGCTGGCTTACAGTGGAGAGAGCAAAGGCAGAGCGTAGTAAAGCAACTAGACCTATATGCAGAGAATAATAACGGGAGAGAAGATGGAGTAGATGGGCTAGGGAAAATATAACACAGATATATATCGGGGAGAAAATTACATGGTAATAAGACCCAGGTGTAAACAAAGGAGACACGATTACTGTAGGCAAAAGAAAGCAATGGAAAAGCCAAGCCTACACGCCGGGTACATGAACACGAGGGATCGAGATGGAAAAGGCGGGGCGCCGGGAAAGAGGTGGACAGGACAAGTACGACAGGGGATAGAGGAAAGGGACGACGTAGAGAGATAGGGGGATTCATGTAAGAGTGGAATTTTTCGTATCATAGAGGGTGATCGCTCGGGCTCGGGGTATTGGAACGTGTAACGCTGAGGAGACACAAGGAAGAAGAACGAGGAGGGAGAGATGAGAAGGGAAGGAAGAAAAATGAAAGCAAGGAAAGGAAAACGGACGGATATTGTAGCGAGAGAAGGAAATACAGAGGGAAAGGAAGAAAAATGAGAGCAAAAGGGGGAGGGGAAAGAAACTGACGGATATTGTAGAGAGAAAGAAATACGGAAGATGTGATATACTGTGTAGGGAAAAAGGAGAGTTACTATCGAGGAGAACGGAAGAAGTGAATGAGAAGCGCGAGAGGACGTATTCTTGTGACGGACAGAAAAGAAAAGGGGAAGATGTATGAGAAAGCTTAAGTAAAGTAGGCCAGAAAGAGAGAAACAAGACAAAGAGCATAACAAAACAAATAAGAGGAAACAAGAGGTATATAATTGAGCAGACAAGGGGAGCCAGACAGAAAAAGGGGAAAAATAAGAAAGAGAGTAGCAGTGAGGTGAAGTAGATAACAGTAAGAAATGATAGCTAAACAACAGGAATGAAAACAGGAGGGATTTAACAGAATAAGCGAGAGGCGTTACGCAAAAATAAAGAAAAAATTGACAGTGACTAGCAAAAAGGGAGGTGAGATATATCTATACAATAAAGAGAAGAAAAAACAACAAATGCAAGAGGGATTTATCAGAGATAAAAGGTAAGCTGCAGATGGAGGTGTGTGTGGGGACGAAAGTAATCGTATGAGAGTGAGAGTAGAAGAGGAATTAAGGAAAAAAAAAAAAAAAGGATAACACATCATAACGTGTATAACGTGCATAACCATTGGCTATAACACAATGAAAATTTTAGGTTACGCTGAGTCGAAGGAAAAAGGTTTATAGTGGTGGTGTTCCAGTGCCCGGGATCCTGATGGTGATGGGTCAGTGGGAGGACGAGTGGTGGTGGTATTGGTGGTGGTGGTGGTTTTGTCGTGTGTGGATCAGTGTTGGTGATGGTATAGTGTGTGGGTCAGTGGTGGGGTTATAGTGTGAAGGTCAGAGGTGGTGGTGTGACTGTAGTGTTTGGATCAATGGTGGTGGTGTGGCTGTGATGTACGTAGATCAGTGGTGGTGGTGGAGGTGGCGTTATAGTGTGTGGGTCAGTGATGGTGGTCCTGGTGATGTGGTGTGTGGGTCAGTAGTGGTGATGTTATAGTATGATCGTCAGTGCTGTTGATGGTAATGTAGTGTATGGTGGTAATGCTTTTGAGGTGCGTGGGCCAGTGGTGGTGGTGGTGCTGCAGTGTGTATTGCTGGCGTTGGTATATATATATATATAGTATATATAGTGTTATATATATATATATATATATATATATATATATATATGTACCTGTACGGCATTCATACTTCTCCAGTGTATATTTGACACCTCTTTTCAAAAGTCCTTCCTACACCCCTGGTCGGTAGGCATGACATTTTTGGATGCTGTGTGGCGCTACTGCAGTGATAGGGCCCGAAGCCGTGGCGTTGCATGCAGTGAATAATCCCCTTTTCCTGACCACAATATTTGCCGTTACTTCCTTCCCACGCACTCTATATTCCCATTCCCTTCCCGCTCACACAGCCTTGCCTCTCCTTTCATCATCCCCTTTCCCTCTACCCTTCCTCTCTTACTCTCCTCACCTTCCCCTGTGCGGTGTCCTACTGTATATCTTCAAGCTCTCTGACGTCCGCAAAACTACTGTGCTTATTTCCTCAAATTATTCAGGTATTCTCCTCACCCAAACCCTAACTGTTCCTAATCATACCGCCCGTTTTCTCTATCTTTACTCATACTTCGTTCTGCCTCCAGTCTTTTCTTTCTTTTTTTTTCTTCCGTTCCTGCCTTCTCATTCTGCTTGCCTCTCCCTATTGTCAGCTTTCTATGTTTATGTCTTCCCTCTGCGTATTCCATCCTCTCTCTCTCTCTCTCTCTCTCTCTCTCTCTCTCTCTCTCTCTCTCTCTCTCTCTCTCTCTCTCTCTCTCTCCATTTGTATTTGAATGGATCCCCCTCCATTTTTCTCCTTGGCCTCCCTACTGCATTTATTTCGTGGTTCACTAATTGGAACCTGCATGAGGCCAACAGCTTGCTTTTTCTCTCTTATGTCATAACTAGTCTCTCTCTCTCTCTCTCTCTCTCTCTCTCTCTCTCTCTCTCTCTCTCTCTGGTCAGGTTAGTTTGTCTCCATCTTTCTCTCCGACAAGGAGTTTATGTTGCAACCCCATTTCAAAAACTAAAAGAGAGATTTGGGCCAAATTTAGTGGGTAAATACCCCATGTCCCAGAGAACAAGGGAATAACTTTTGGGACCGATTCGGATCGTATTACAGATTCCCGGAAAACACTTTCTGCGAAACGCTAATAAATGATGAGATAACTTAACCCACTATGAAGAGAGGTTTGGAAATTACGTTGCCCTTCTCAGAGAGATGCGCTCCACAGAGTGCCCCTCTAGTTTTCCATGTCTTTGTCTCATTCCTGAGCATGTCGCCTCCCTTTTTCTCCCCGCCGCTTGTTCTTTCTTTCCTCCTTCCTCCTGACCTTTTCACGCTTTTGTCAGCTTATGACGACTCGTCTTCGTAATTTTTCATCTTTTCCTATTCTTCGCCAAGCATGTCACTTCCCTTTTTTTCCCACCAACTCCTGTCTTTTCACCTTGCTCTCTCTACTCTCATTTTTTATAATCAATCTCTGTGTTACGATCTCCTCCTTTCGATTTTCCATGTCTTCCTTTTTTTCCTTCTTCATGTCTGTTACCTCCTTTTTTCTCCCCACTATTTTTTCTTTCTTTCCTCCTATTTACCTTCATCTTATGTACTCCCCGCAATCTTCTCGTTCCTCTTTCCTGCATTTACTCCCCGACTTTGTTTGCCCTTTATTTCTTCCTTCTCCTTTTTCCTCTCTCTCCATACTTTCCTCCTTCCTTCCTTCCTTCTTTCCCTGCCCGTCGCTCTGCCTCCCACTCACTGCACTCATGTCCCTGACGGGTATCCACTCACTTGTCTCCACGGCCCACGTCACACCACACTTGCCGTCTAATGAGGAGAAGAACTGAATCGCCGCCTGCCACGAAAGAACCCAGGTAAAGGAGGCCTAAATTATGCTATTTATGATACTTCCTGATATTCCATCTAACGCATTTTTCTTTAAATCGCTCTTTCATACACCAAATAGTGGTTGATATCACATTACTGAAGCGTTATTTTACTGATAATTGATTCACTGAGACGTATCCTAATAATGGTTTATGTTTTATTAATCCCGTAACTGATATTCATACCACAATACAGAACTGGCATTAATGTTTTATTAAAGTTGAAGTAAATGGACAAAAAAATAAAGGTAGTGATGGATGCCCAGTGCTGGACCGAATGAGGCAGACACAATACAGAAACTGAAGCTTATATGAATTTTGACTACTCCACGACACAAAATGCCAAATTTGACGATAAAACATTCTCGAAAACACACAGTAAATTGATTTAATATTCATATAAGCTTACAGATGTTGGCAGTAAATACTAGTATGTAGTGGCCATTAGAGTCTCAGTGCTAAAACAAAACTTTAACTCCTTTAATGCAATTTTTTTTTTTTACTCAGGCTGCTGTATATTCAGACAAATTTCTTCTGCAAAGGAATACTTTCTTGTAATGAAGATGTTAGGCATGATTTTCATTAACTCCTTGACGGCAACAGGTCTCTTCATAGCTAAATATAAACGTCAAATACTAGGAAGAAAAAATGAATAAGACGTCATTTGACTGAAGGGATTAATGTGCCATCAATTAAGCTTGATGAAAACCGATATACCAAATTCCAGCTGGTCATGAGTCTTTTAAAGGCTCACTGAGGTTCCTCGGCCTGAATCACTTCCTCTCCACAGTACTGTTAAACGGTCAAGTTGTGGACTAACGATGTGTGCTTGAAGGGGACGGGGTTGGGGAGTAGACACCATGCAATGCTTAGCCTCGTTCTTCATCTCCTTGAATTAGGTTTTCTGGCCTTTGACGGTTATTCACCCAATATCTTGGGATGCAAGGCCACTCCATCATCCAGCTTACAGCAATTAAGGTCTCCTGCGTGTCACCCTTGCTACTCATTTCTCCTACCAGCCCATAACGGATGCATGGTCACTTGAGTCGAACGGTGTCAGCTGTTCGCACCAGGACTGGAACCCTGGACTAACGATCCTGCAGTCTCGTAGCTAGCCACACTGAACACTCTGTTACCGAAGATGTGAACAAGCAACCATTTTATTACGATATTTTCCTAAGTATGAGATTATGATAACGACTGGATATGTCTGATCATTAGGTATAGTTGCTGACTACAAACTGCAGTGTGGGATGCAGGATGATCACATCAAACAATTACAGACGTTCTAGGAATGGAATTAGGAGTTTGCTTACACCGTCGAGCATTCATTTATAATAATACTGCCCTTAGTTCTTGACTACGTTGTGCGTATCTTGGGCCATGACAGGAGCTCTGCTGATCCACAGTTTAATAATAATGACCCTGCCATTACCAAAATAATGAATTAATTATTAACTGATTAAACGCAATGCTCTTTTATTGCATGTAGTGACGAAAATGACGCTCACTGCCACAAATATTTCAAAGTAAAATGTGTGGCTGTCGTAAATACTGAATTACAATTTTTTAACTCGAGTTTATAGTTCACTGGACAAATTTTACACTACATATTTCTACTCTGTCATCAGCATTCAGCATAATGCCTACCAAAAAAGCACATTGTGACCACTGATATATTATGTTACGGTGAATCATTCATTATAAATACAGTCATTACAACACCAATACAGGCAGTCATAAAATTAATAGCGATGTCATTATAGCTATATAAAGCAGGAGGGTATTTAATTTTTGTAATGTTATGTACTAAAAAGTACTTCTACTGAAAACGCAATATACGCTTTATTTTATACAGTTCATCCCTTATAGACCGCAACTCTCCCACCCTGTCTGGTCCCAGAACCGCATTTAGGGTCTAATTATTCAGCTTTCACCAAGGAAAATATTGGTCTTACAACTTTCAAGAGCATGATTTTACACTACAGAAAATGTATATTTCACTCACATAATTGTCTAATGGTTACCGCACTATCGACCGTCAAAGAACTTAAAAAATAAACATAGTTACCCCTTGCGTATAAAAAGAAAGATTATATATATATCTATCTATCTATCTATTGCCAGACGCCTCAATCCCGTTTGGGGTGGCCACAAACAAATCGCCTCCAAGTCGTCCTGTCCCCCGCCATTTCACTGCCCCGCTCCCAACTCACACCCCCCTCTCTCATATACTTCTCCACCCCATCCCTCCATCTCATCCTCGGCCTCCCCCTCCCTCTACCCCCCTCCACCTCACTCACATACACTCTCTTCGTCAGTCTTTCACCCTCCATCCTCTCCACATGGCCAAACCACCTCAGTGTGTTCCTCATAACGCTTCCTATCACATCCACATCCACACCACAACGCTCCTTTATATCCTCATTCGTCAGCCTGTCTCTCCACGTGACTCCACAGGCTCCTCTTAAATAACTCATTTCCACTGCTCTCACTCTTGACTTGTGTCCTTCCAACAATGTCCAAGCTTCACTTCCGTAAGTTAGTGTTGGTATCACAATACTGTCATGTAGTAACTTTTTCACTTCCATGCTCACTTCCGTTTCTTATCACTGCTTTCAAAGAACCAGCAACCTTTCTTCCCTGCTGTACCCTTTCAAGCACTTCACCCTCCAAACCTCCATCCTTACTCATCACACTACCCAAGTACTTAAACGTACTCACATTTTCCAATTCCTCACCATCCAACCTCACTGTACATTCACTAACTTCACCTCTCTCAAAGACCATCACTTTACTCTTCCCTACATTCACCTTTAGATTCCGTTTCTTACACACTCTCTCAAACTCATCCACCAAGCCTTGCAGCTCCCCTTCGTCTTCACTCAACAACACAGTATCATCTGCAAACAACAGTACAGGGAGTTTCCAAACACTATCCTCTCTCACCAGGGCCACTCCAACATCCACTACCCTACCTTGTACCTCTTTTATTACCCCATCCATCTACAGATTGAACAACCATGGAGACATGACACATCCCTGTTTCAAACCAACTTTCAAAGAGAAAAATTCACTTAGTTCACCATCCACACGCACTGCAGCCTTCGCACCATCGTACAGACTCTTCACAGCATTCAACAACTTCCCATCTACTCCATATATTCTTAACACTCTCCACAATCCTTGTCTATCCACCCTGTCATATGCTTTCTCCAAATCCATGAAAGCCGCATACAACTTCTTTCCCTTCTCTAGAAACTTTTCCACTAAAGATCTAAGAATGAATATCTGATCTACACAACCTCTTCCCTTCCTAAAGCCTCCCTGTTCTTCTCCAACTAATTTCTCTGTTCTTTCTCTAACTCTGTCTATAAGTATCCTACCATACACTTTTCCTATTATACTAAGAAGACAAATGCCCCTATGATTACCACACACTTCTTTTTCCCCTTTTCCTTTGTACAAGGGAATAATTATACCTGACTTCCAATCCTCCGGGACTCTACCTTCCTCCCAGGCCAATCTGTACATCTTCCACATCCATTCTACTACTATCTCTCCCCCATGCTTCAGCATTTCACCACACACTCCATCAATTCCTGGGGCTTTCCCCGATTTAACTTTCTTCATTGCTTCCACAACTTCTATCCTACTGATTTCTTCCTGTCTTCTCACCTCCCTCCTTCTCCCAGCCATTCCCCAGCCACTTATACTCGCATTACTTCCATCCTCTACGTTCAACAATTCCTTAAAGTGTTCCCTCCATCTGTTCACTTTTTCTCCCTTCTCCACTAGCAATCTACCATTTTCATCTTTCACTCCCCTGCTAACTTCACTTCCACCCTGTCTTACTCATTTCACTTCTCTTCCAGAACATTTTCTTACAGTCCCTCCACTTTACACTCAAATTCCTTCCAAATTCCTCATCCACTCTCTTCTTACTCTCTCTTACTAATCTTTTCACCTCTCTCTTTCTTTCCACATATAACTCTCTCTTCCGCCTCTCAACTTCTTCCACGCCCCTATTTCTCATCCATTCATTGTATGCTTTCTTCTTATATATATATATATATATATATATATATATATATATATATATATATATATATATATATATATATATATATATATATATATATATATATATTGTGGTAGGTGGGGGCGCTCACCATCCACTCACTCAATGTAGTGTTGCTCTCGGGTGTCTGCCCTGTCCTCTCCTCCCTCCTTCTTTCCTTCCATCTACTTCTGTTTTTCTTTCCTTCATTCTTTCCTCGTCTTTCTGCCTGCGGGTGACTTTACACACCCTCTTCTGTCTTTCATTCCTTCATGCTTTCCTCTTCCTTCTGCCTGTGGGTGTCTTTACACTGAGTGACAAGCCAAATGGTTTCCTGTACACCAGGAAACCATTTACTACGCTGGGTGGTAACCATATAACCAAATTTTAGCGCCTGGTGGTTTAGTGGGTAATTATTGTGCTCCAATCGGATTGACCCGGTGAAGGTTTATATCCAAGGGGTGATTGGGGTTTATTGCTCACGTAATGCCACTCAGGGATAAGTGAGGTTGGTTACTCTCATCTTAAATGTCAGGACCAACTGCCTAGCCCCGGACTCCTACGCTCCTCATGGGGTAACGTAGGATTGGATGATGGACGGATATATATATATATATATATACCTAGGCTGCTTCCCCCAAGGAAAGGGAGGTAGCCGAGACAGGACGACACATTCCCCATTTACTCATCCATTCAAGCACATTCATTCGCATCTTAGCCCCAAGGGGAGAACGGACAGATCCTCACCGCACCACACCGCACAAGGGTCAACTGAGCAATGCAATCAGTGACATCCGCAGCAGGGCCCGACAGCAGAGCTGGTTTACCCCTGCCACATCATAACAGACCCATCCCCTGTCAATTTTTTCAGTTGTAGAATAATAATTTTTGGTGGCAAAATTATAGTGACTTTTCATGTAGAAACTAAAAATTGGCACACCAGAATAAAATAATATAACCCTTACCTACATCAGTTTCACCACATAGTTTCAGAAACTAATATACTACGTGACTTATATACTAACAGACCTGTCCCTCTTTCACAGATTGTAGTTGCATTTTGAACACCGTAGGTGGAGCATTGGCGTTCGGTACTCTTAGATCTGCTTCATAATAATTCTCCAAGGAGTACTCTACACTTACGACAGTACAATTGACAGGTATGTAATGAATAATTCTGTGATTATCACATTCATGTGTCATCAATATTCTTAATCCAAATATTTTGTGATCCTATACTATATTCTGATGAAGTTTTAAGTATCTGCAATTATAGTTTAAAAATTGCCTTCATTTACAACTTTACTCAAAAGTTTTCTTTTTTCCAGATAATCCGAAAATGCCTAACTTAAAGACGAGAGCGCAGTCTACATGCCACTTGATCCTGTTAGTTGGTACAGGCTCGGATTGCTCCTTAGTAAATAAAATACAACAGATCGACGATACCACACAGAGAACGAACTCATAATTGACTTGATTCCCACTCTTCTATGTCAGTGGGAAAAAGCTAATGTACTGTTCAAATCACCTGTAATAAATCAGTACACATCTATTGAGTTAATATTAACGAAGATGTGGCGCACAACAGTAGAGACATCACTTGGTAAAGGAAGGCGAGCAAAGACAAATAAATTTCTGCATTTACTTGATACTGTTTTTAATTTCTGAACTGCCAGTGTCTCTTAGAGTTCTGTTCTGATGATAAATATTCTATCTCGTGCACAAGAGAACCTCATCCCTATATTGATTATCACTGTCCTCGAGAGAAGAGAATCCCAGTTTTTGAGTTGGCTTTTCTTATGAGCACAACGAGCAACAGTAGGATACCAAGGATACATGCAGATTGGTCCAGCAGAAGTTACAGAAACCAAGAAACAGATTGCTATTGCGACGGAAAAAGAGAAAATCCGAGAAAAAGAAGAAAAAGAAGATGAGCGAATAAGCAACAAAAAGAGAGAATGAGCTGTATCAAGATGTTTGTCACCTCTTTGAAAGCTCCTCAGATGAAGAAAAAGAATCACCAACATGCCCTCTGAACTTTCACCTAAGGGAGTAAAGTACAACACTAATGGCATTTCAAACATCGCCCTAGCTAGTATTCGCCACCATACTGGCCTATGAGAAGCTGCAGAGATTGCCACTGCCGCTTGGATAGATGCAGGCCTTATTAGCCGAGACGATGTATCCTTAATGATTGATCGAAATAAAGTCAGAAGAGCACGAGGAAAAATCAAGATCGAAATATCGGATCAGCATGAGAAGGCTTTGAACGAGGAAGGTATCTCTTGTATTTTGTTTGACGGAAGAAGAGATGACACAAGAGGTTTCCTAGCGGTTAAGGGAATGGATCAAAAGTTTCATGGTCTCATAAAAGAAGAACACTACACTGTCTGTTCAAAACCTGGTGGACGCTATTTGTTTCAGCTTGTTCCTGAACTAGAAGGCAAGAAACCGACAGATGCAATTGCTAATCAAATAATGTGCTGGCTTCAAGAAAGAAGACTTGACCAATCCCTACAGACCACTGGTAGAGACAACTGCAGTGAACACTGGATGGCAGGACGGTGTTATGACGCATTTAGAGAAAAAACTTGGAAGAGGGCTTGTTTGGATTGTTTGTGATTTGCACACAGAACTTCCTCTTCGCCATCTTATCCAGGAGCTTGATGGTCCTACAAAGAACAACAACAAGTGGTCAGGCCCCCTTGGCAACCTGCTCAATGAAGCAACGGAATTAGAAATACAGAATTCCCAAAGGGAGAAGTAGGTCCTCCCTTTTCACTTCTGCCAGTAGAAACTATCAAACACCTCAGTACAGATCAATCGTATGCATGTCGAAATGCTCAAGCAATCAGATCAGGAGAGTTACCTCAAAATTTGGCTGTCTTGGAAATTGGACCTGTTAGTCACAGTCGTTGTTTAACTACAGCACATGGTAACTGCACGATCTGAGTTATGAAACATGGATTGTAGGGGAAGACACTGTAAAATTTGAGATTGATTGCTGAATTTATTGCTGGGGTTTGTCTACCTCCTTGGTTTAACATTAAACTTAATCCCATTTGGATGGAGGGGCTAAACCACATCTTGTATCAGTTGCAGCTACTGAGAACCCAAAGGAAATTGGTAACAGACATTGTGTTACCTATTGTGAGAAGGTCCGCTTAATATCCTAAACTAGAGGCAGTCTTGCAAGAACTGCTTTGTAGCCACTCTACAATGGAGCTAGCTGAAGCTGTAGAAATTATTCCGAAACTTAGAGGAACATCACAAGAGGATGACCAGCTGGTTAACTGCTCTGTTCAGCCAATTGTCAAGATTAGCTGACATGAGCTCGGAAGTTTTAGAGTCACCACTAACAACATTTACATCAAACAAAAATTTAGTACTACTAGAATAGGCCCCAGTGCAAGTGCCGAAGTGGCTTCTCATACTCAGAGTATGGAAAAATGTATGAAAATGGTCACACAAGCAGCCATTCAAGTACATACCCAAAAAGGGGCGAGACGGACTTATTCAAGCAAATGTAGCAAGTAGCATTATAATGTCAAGGACCAGTAGCAAGAAGGACATGAGTGCACTGATTACATTCAGATAAAAACTCTCAATGATAATTTGTCACTTCTGATATCGAGAATATATAGATAGATAGATAGATAGATAGATAGATATTGATATAGATATATTGATATATGTAGGTACATAGATTGACACATGTACATACTGTATACATATATATACAAGTATTTATATATATTTGTATATACAGTATACTTTACACATATACAGTATATTTGTATATTTATATATAGATAGGGTATATATGGACAGGAGATTTTCTCCAATACATACTTAGTTGAAAGTAATTGTAAGTTATGCACTTCATATTTTCTTCTGAATATTTTCTGTACACCTCATGAGTTCCTTAGTCTTGTCTGGCAGGTTGTGTATGATTTCGCCGTAGTTTCTTCCGTCCATTTCATTTCTTGCTAAAAGTTTGCACCACCGGATGTAGACTCATTAAAGAAGGTCACTCAGAAAAAAAAGAATGGCTTCAGCTGAAAGTCATCCTTGTAGTTGTTAGGATCAGAATGTGTTATAATGGAATTTTATTGTTGATACTGAAGCAGAATATAAAGCATCTCAGTAAAAGTGCTACAGACCGCAGGATGTTGACTCTTTATTCAGGATAACACCACATGATTATGCCCGTCTGATGGAGTCATCCCATCAGTCATAGTAAGGATAGTTAATACTCACTCACCTTGAGAGAACATCAATCAATTGGTCTAGAGTGGGCCGGGCCAAAGGCTCATTGGAGAATGCACCCAAAACCCATTCCTCCAGTTCTGAGGGCATAGCCATCTTTACTTTACCAAACAGAACAATGATCGCGTAGGCAACACTATAAGTATCCGAAGCTGAGGAGCTGCACTCACCCTGCAAAACCTCGGGCGCCATCCAAGGAAACATCCGTCGCCGCCCCCTGCACATTGGAATTTTGAACACCGGGGCTGAGGCGTTTGTGGCAAAACCAAAGTCGATAAGCGTTATCTTTGGTCTACCAGCAAACTTTCGCAGGCAAACATTATTACATTTGATATCATTATGATAAACATTAAGGGAATTTATTTCATCAACTATTAATGCTAGTTGTTTAATGATCATCACTACAAAATCCAGATCAACTTCTTCAATGTTCTTCTCAATATAGGTGGAAACATCACTTCCAGCAAATTTTGTCAATAAAGTTCGGTACTCGGTACAAACTGCTTCTAATTCCTGTACACCGGCGACATCCCTCAGTTGACTCAAAATGTAATCTCATTGACGAGATCCTTTGGAGCAACGTCATCGTAATCCTTGGCCACGTAGCTTTTACTGTTTCCCGTCAGCAGAACACACGAGCCCTGCCCACCGCTCCCCAGAAAATTTATGGCATATTTTGCACTGATTTCACCATATTTCTTTGCTGTGTAATTCTTCACCTTTAAGGAAGCACAAAGGCCCCGTAAATGCTCCTGGTATGCGTCCATGCTCATAACGCAACTTGTGCAAGGTCTAAGTGTGCTTCCCACAAGACAGCTAGCTAAGGAATGACAGTAAACAAAGCTCACCACCCTTTTATACCCTACCACTAAGGGCTGAATGGTTATTTTAACTGGTAATGAGTTCAAAATAATTTTACGAATGGGGTCATATTTTACAAGGTTTAACGTTCTTCATTTAGATTATAGAAACATAAATAATTACAGTATATATTATCTAAATTTATACAGCAAAAATTAATGGAAAAGTGTGATTATCTTTTGAATTCAAAAGTTTATGAATCATTATGAATGTTTAGTAAACTTGCAATTAAAGGACATCGCCAGAAGGAGCATTTCAGCTGAATTTAGTTCCTCTTTGTTTGGTACAGATATATCTTTATTCTTTTCTATACGGTAATTTTTTTCCTTAACATTTTCCCAATAAATTCCCACTGATCACGCATTCTTATGGTGGAGTCTGATATTCTGACAGACGTACTAACACCCGCCCGGGAGACGATACTAGCCACCTAGTGAAGATAACTACTATAACCCGCCCTGGTGCCTGCCCTTGCCACTACATTAAGGTTAGGACAGAACATATTGTTAGGTTAGTTTTCTGCGAGCATAATCATTGTATATAAATCGAAAGAAAATACTCACAAGAAGACTGAGGAGATTAAAAAAGAAAATTACTCCTCTAAATTTCAGATTTACCTAATATCCTACGTTAGACAAAGATTTCAAGACCCCATGATTTGACATGCAGAATATTTGAATAGATTTTCACTATCTAAAAGGAAAGGAAAAAAGCTCATATATACTGGAGGGAAAGGGAAACTGACTATTCACCTGTCCTGATACTGAGAAGGAGTGTAATGGTTACTGACAACATACACGTAAACATAAATTGATAATTCCCTCACTGCCACAAGAAATAATTACATCTAAAATTAATATAAACCTGGAAGATCATCACGAAAACAATTTCATTCCTATCTACGAGCACTACATACAAAAATGGGGAAAATGTTCGGAAATGCGAATTTGTGGTTTAAAAATTATCAGGTGTCATCTCACGCCAAAGGTTGTCAAGTACTGTAGTGCCCTAATTTTAAGCTCTCCTTTGTTATTTTCCCTTCGAATAGCACAGTGACATCTCGTGGCACGGAAAACTGCAAAAGGCGCTTAGAACTAACAGACATAACTGTATGATACAGTGACATTCCTAACTAGACTACTGAACTCTGCAGTTGGCACCATCACTGCCAACTCAGGCATGGAAGGCAACTCAACACATTCACTGTACACCTATTAAATATTACCGTGCTAGACAAATGGCTATCTGTAACATTTGGCTGACAGGTAGAGTTAGTTAATTCTGAAGCTATAAATAACGCAAAAAGTAAGGATAAAAAGGAATAAATTCAGCTGAAAAGCTCCTTCGGATGATGTCCTTTGATTGCAGGTTTACTAAACATTCATAATGCTTCATAAACTTTTGACAAGAATCACAATTTTCCATTATTTTTTTGCTGCAAAAATATAAGTAATACATAATGTAATTACTGTATTCATGTTTCTATATTGTAGGGTAAATGAAGAATGTTATACCTTACATAATATGATCTAATGATAATATTATTTTGAACCCATTATCAGTTAGAATAACTATTCAGCCTTTAGTGGTAGGGTACATAAGGGTGGTGAGCTTTGTTTACTGTCAAGGGAGGTTAGAAGGCGGCAGTGAAGGGTTCAGACGTATCCCAGCGCTCTCCAATTGTCTGTGTTGCCTACGACCTGTTGAACGGGGCTTTCAGCAGACCGACCAAGACATCGCCGCGGAACCATGGAACCGTGGTTTGCCAGAACACTGGCGCTGATGTCTCCGTGCACCTCCAGGCTATAGCTGAACCAAATCCACGGCACCTCCAACGATCTCTCGGTGATGGCGAACCGGTGGAGTTTTCCATCTTTGGGATTCCTAAGGGTCCTGAGACACGGGATGTAACTGGGGCGGGGGCGTGGCCGTGCAGGGTTCTGCCCATGCGCGATGGCGTCGCCCTGCCCCGTAACACCCAACCAGGGTCCCTAGTAGTCATGGGGAAGTTAGCTCCATCACTGAGATGTGCATCGCAACGGCAAAGGCTTTCTGTGGGGTTGATAAGTGGGTATTGCACGTTCTTCTCCACAAGATCTTTGAGGAGGATGGGCTGCCTCGCCTTGTCATCACTTGTGATTTACGTGCAATGTACATTCTGCCTCCCGTCGTCAAGAGCGTCGGGCCCGACAGCCGCAGCCTGCTAAATCTCGTCAGATACCACTGAAGAGGCTGCAGCTTGATGCCCTCTTGAATAGGCGCAACTGCCAACCGATCACCGACCCAGCTTCGGACCAGACCACGGACACGACTCTGCAAAACCTCTGTTTGGTAAAGTAAAGATGGCTATGCCCTCAGAGCTGGAGGACTGGGTTTTGGGTGCTTTCTCCAATGACCCTTTGGCCAGGCCCACTCTAGCCCAGTTGAGTGATGTTCTCTCAAGGTGAGTTAACATTAGCTATCCTTACTATGTCTTATTTACATGACTGATGGGATGACTCCGTCAGATGGGCAAATTATGTAGTGTTATCCTGAATAAAGAGTCAACATGCTCTTGTCCGTCGCACTTTTACTCAGATGCTTTATATTCTGCTTCAGTATCAACAATATACTTCCATTATAACACATTTTGATCCCCACAACTGCAAGGATGACCTTCAGCTAAAGACAGTTGTGTTGTGTGAGCTTCAATAATGATTCCATATCCTGTGATGCAAACTTTAACAAGAAATGAAATGGACGGAAGAAACTACGGCGAAATCATACACAACCTACCAGACAAGACTAAGGAACTCCTGAGGTGTACAGAAAATATACTATGTTGTACTTGCAGTCACTTTCAACGAAGCATATACATATACTCTCTCTCTCTCTCTCTCTCTCTCTCTCTCTCTCTCTCTCTCTCTCTCTCTCTCTCTCTCTCTCTCTCTATCTATCTATCTATCTATCTATCTATCTATCTATCTATCTATATATATATATATATATATATATATATATATATATATATATATATATATATATATATATATATATATATATTTCCAGTGCTAAGGTGCTCAGGGGATGTAAGTTAAATAACATTATTTTCAGCTAATAACTCAGGGTTTAATACTGCAATGCTAACCATACTGAAAAGAAGTTTAATGGTTCAGGACGGCTGCCAGCCACGTATCTCGTTTTCTGACCATTAAGCCTTCTGGGATAAACTTGTTTCTATCGTGTCCTTTCACTCAGCAATACAGCTGGGAACAAAGATGCCAATTGGATCGTTGCGTGTAGTATTAGAGGACCAAGAAGGTTTAGATCTATGGCTATGGACTACACGAGGGAAACATGTGCACAGTCACACACACACACACACACACACACACACACACACACACACACACACACACACACACACACACACACACACACACACACACACACACACACACACACACACACACACACACACACACACACACACACACACACACACACACACACTCAAATAGTCTCACTCACACTTCCACGCACAGTCACTCTCATTCACACAGTCTCACTCACTGTAACATGTTTTCGCTTTCACACGCTATTTCTCTCTCTCTCTCTCTCTCTCTCTCTCTCTCTCTCTCTCTCTCTCTCTCTCTCTCTCTCTCTCTCTCTCTCTCTCTCACACACACACACACACACACACACACACTCTTTCACCCTCTCACTCAGTCTCACACTACACTACCCTACACTACACTGGACAACACACACACACACACACACACACACACACACACACAAACACACACAGATTTTTCTTATTATATGTGGCAAATTAGTATTGTAGGTCCATAACGAATGCCCAGATACAGGGGTCGGGGAACAGGGATAAATTACCCCAAATGGAGTAAATCTAAACATTTTGGGGGTAATGCATTCAGCAGTATGAGAGGGAAGGCGTGCAGTGTATTACTGATTTTTCACATAAATGATGTAAGTTTTGCAGAACAAGATGTAAAACCATGTATCATGTATCATGATATTTGTTGCTTAGCTGCCGTAATATTGACATGTGTACACAGACATGGATTTTTTTTTTTTTTACTTTATGTCTGGGGTTAATTTCATTTTACTAAAATTTGTGGGTAATACCCTAAAATGTTCCCCGACCCTTGCCCTAATACATCTGCTTGAGTAGAAAGTACTCCGTTATTTATTATTATTATTATTATTATTATTATTATGAAGTCACAGAGTGTGCAGTGAGGTTGGATGGTGAGGATATGGAGAATGTAAGTGCATTCAAGTACTTGGGTAGTGTGATGAGTAAGGATGGAACTTTGGGGGATGAAGTGCGTGAAAGGGTACAGCAGGGAAGGAAGGTTGTTGGTACACTGAAAGCAGTGATGAGAAATAGGGAGGTGAGTATGGAAGTTAAGAAGTCACTGCATGATAGTATTGTGATCCCTACTATGACGTATGGAAGCGAGGCGTGGACCTTGCAAGAGGGGAACAAGTCAAGAGTGAGAGCAGTGGAAATGAGTTACTTGAGGGGAGCATGTGAAGTGACATGGAGGGACAGGTTAACGAATGAAGAAGTGAAGGAACGTTGTGGGGTGGATGTGGATGTGGTTGAGAAGATTAGGAGAAATACACTGAGGTGGTTTGGACATGTGAAGAGAATGGAGAATGAAAGACTGACTAAGAGGGTGTATGTAGGTGAGATGGAGGAAGGGAGAGGGAGGGGTAGACCGAGGATGAGGTGGAGGGATGGAGTTGAGAGGTATATGAGGGAGGGGGGGATGAGTTGGGGGGAGGATAGTCAAATGGTGGGTGACAGAGCGACTTGGAGGGGTTTTGTCTGCCGCCACCCTTTGCGGGATTAGGGCGTCGGGCTATAGATAGATAGATAGATTATTATTATTAGTATTAGTATTAGTATTAATATTATTATTATTATTATTATTATTATTATTATTATTATAATACCATGAATGAAAAGCATCTTTCACATATTTCGAGGAGGTGCAGGGTGTTCATCTCTTGATACCACCGTTATCCCAGTGCATGTAATTTTTTTTAATTTACGTTATTATTCAGCTAACAGCAGACGACATTACTGTGCTCTGAAGAAACCCCAAAACACCTAAAATATACAGAAACAGGAGCAATCCGAGACTGTAATTTTCCGCCAAGGCTGAACGCATTGTAGGCATTATTTATCGAGTTAGAGGCAAAAATTTTGAAATTGCCACTATCCCGCAATGGTAAAGAATCATTAAAAAAAAAAAATCCTAATCTCGATGATGATCCGGATCACCACCAAAATCTAATGGATTGTTCCTTGGACCATACTATACCCCTCCAAAAAAAATTAAGCAAATTCTGTTCATAACTTTTTAAATAATGCTAACAAACAGACAAATTGGCAAAGAAACGAACACCTGCAAAAACAACCTCCTTGGCGGAGGTAAATACTGTATATCACAGCTGATATTCTGGCCAGAGAAAAAGGAAATTCATTATTTAATTCCAGTTACACTGGTTTACAAAAAATTTGAGGCAAGCATGAAATTAGGTGTTCTAACCTCATTCTGGGGTGCTGATTTCAGATTCGAAATCCGTTTTCACTCATCACCTTTAGTTTTTGAGATATACACGTATATACATGTATACATATAGGCCTAGACCCAAAATATTCGCCAAAAATCCATTTACCGTCCTATTTTCTTGGAACTTGGTTTAAAACGCGCGCCACAACAAGCTCAAACATGTCAAGCACTACACGCAGAAGGACTGGGGGTCTAGGAGCACTTTCGTGCCTGGGAAACACAGTTCCTAAGAAAATCCTCTGGTGGACATGAACAAGATGTTTCTCCCCCCTCTTCATATCAAGCTTGGCCTTATGAAGAATTTCGTGAAGGTCATGGACAAGGATGACGCTGCCTTCAAAAACCTGTGCACTCTGTTCCCAGCTCTCAGTTCTGCTAAGCTCAAGGAGGGCATCTTCACCGGACCTCAGATCCGGGAGGTGCTGAAGGATATGGTATTCGAGGGAAAGCTCACCTTGAAGAAATTGAGAGCATGGGAAGCATTTAAGGTAGTCTGCCATGGCTTCCTTGGTAACACACGGGCACTAGATTACCAAGAGCGTGTCAAGAAGTTGTTGCAGGCTTATCAGGATATGGGGTGCCGAATGTCTCTCAAGATTTACTTTCTCCACTCCCACCTCAACTTCTTCCCCCAGAACCTCGGAGCAGTAAGTGACGAACATGGGGAAAGGTTCCACCAAGATATTACTAAGATGGAGGGCAACTACCAAGGCAAGTGGAGCCCCAACATAATGGGGGACTTCTGCTGGATGCTCCTGCGCGACATCCCGGAGGCAAAGTACACCAGATCGTCCAAAAACTCACTTCTGACTGTAGTACTATGGTGTGTATATATGCTTATATCCAAGTAATGGTAATATTTAGTTCTGTCAGTGTTCTGTGTCTGTTTTGTTTCGTTCTGTAATATGCCATTTTAATATATGAATTAAACTCATTATAATATAAATATATTCATTATAATAAAAAAAAGGATATGTGAAAGCAAAAAAACTAGAGGTGATAGAGCAAAACTGTTGAGTAATTCGAATTAAGCATATCAAAATTTGTCAAAAACACCTATTCACATGCTTGCCTCAGTTTTTTTTTTTTTTTTTTTTTTTTGGAAACCAGTGTTTTCAGCTTACGACTTGATTAAAACGTGGCCATGTAAGAATGATTTTAAACGTAAACTAAGCAGGGACGATACAGCCAATGTATCTCTACCTATTGGCTTAGGCTTTCTGGTAGAGACTGTACGTAGGGTGAGAAGTGCTTGTGAGTGTGATTGCAGTGTTGTAGTGGCTTTGGATGTGTGTGTAGTCTGTGAACCAAGTGTAATCGGGCCGCCTTATGCCGATTTTGTGCAAGCATACTACTATGCGACACTGTTTCAACCACAGCACCCCTTGTGTCCGCCAAATTAGCAAGTGGCTTGGTGAACGCATCCCAAAGTTTTTACAACTCTGGCAGGAGGCGAACCCTCGCTCACCAGCGTGTGAAATGCACACTCTACCACTGTACCACAGAGGATATATATATATATATATATATATATATATATATATATATATATATATATATATATATATATATGTATGTATACAGTATATCCAATATGTTATGCAGTTTATGCACAATAAATTTTTGTGAGACTCCTTCGCTGTACAAATCTTTTTTCACATTTTAGGATCTTTTTTCCCCAACAGCTTTTAGTTACTGTTCGAAAGTAATTCGGTATTTGCTATAGCTTCCAGTCAATGAAAAACATTTGCCTCACCATAGTCAACTTACAACAGAGGGATTCCGAAGAACCATGGCATTATATTTATGTATATATCTGGTTCTGAAAAAGTTTGAGGAGTATCGGGTATGAGATGTTGATCACCATCTGGTGGTGAACTGGGAAAACTTTCTAAGGTAGCGATTTTCTTGCTGGATATAGCGAAAGTTTTTAAAAATCTTTACCAGGTTCTATTTGTGAGCAAGCCTAATAATATTTATGCATTTGACTTAGCAACTCTCTCAGCAACTCTACGGTGCTTAGCTGAATCCCTGCTCTTATTTGTTAGCTATTATGACTAACTCTGGCCTAACATACTCTAGCTAAAGGCTACCAGTATAATTTTAGCTAATGCGGTCAAAATGCTGTTAAGCTTCTAATTCTTATCCGTCTAAATTTGTGAAGGTCAGAAGTGAAGATAGGTATTGCTCTAACATGACTAGTTGATGACAGTCTGCAATGCATATCTAGTTCTTGTCCGACTACTTCATCAAGGTCTGAAGTGAAGATCTGTCGCTGAAGACTAACTGCGGGGTCAAGAATTGACGGGAATCTCAGACTGACAGAGAAGCAGGGATCCAAAGCTGGAACGCACAGTAACAACACCAATAAAGAGATCTAACATTAGTAACGGTGATACCGCAGTCACCAGGGGACTTGTATACCTCATGGATATTTGTTACTGCTTGCTTCGCACTGACATAACAAACGTGATGTTAGGGTAGGAGGGATGGGGATATGAGGAAGTACAAGATGCTGTGTTTGTGTATAGAGGGTATTGGGTACTGTGTGGGAGGGGCAGAAGATAATTTGTTGGGGAGCTGGTGGTAATATGTTGAGCCAGTAAGGAGAGTTTGGGGGGCTGGGAGTTGTATCTGGAAGTAGTGAATAGTGTATGAGTGGAGGGGGGGTTGGAGCTAGCATGTGTCTGAGAACAAGTGGTGTGTGTGTGTGTTTTTGTGTGTGGGGTGGGGGAGGGCAAGAGGTTGGTGTGTAAGGGGTAAAGACAGAATTCAGTTGTACATAGAGTTGTGTGTGAGGGGACCAAAGGATGGTGCCTGAGGAGACCCGATAGATTGTGAGAAAGTTGTGAGGGACAGGAAAGGAGAAGTGAGAGGGAAGAAGGAGCTGTTTGGGGCGGGAAAAGAGAGGCAGGAGGGCATGTGCGTTGGGGAGGGGGGAAGGTACAGTTGGTGATGTGTGAGGCAGGCAGTGTGTGGCAGAGGAAGAAAGGGGCGGTGAGGTGTATGGAGGACGGGAAAAGGTGGGGGCAGAAGGGGGCGATGTGGAGGGTCTGGAGGCAACAATAACAGTAGAGCACAATGGCCACCAGGGTTCACGTGTCATCCATTACCTTCTACGTTCATCCCAGGATTCTCGCGAGAGATTTTACCGTGGTGCTAAATCATTCCTTTATTGGCGAAAACAACACGATGATGATTTGCTTGTGGTTTGGGTGTTCAGAGGGGTGTCATTGGGCTGCAGCCGTGTGTGTGTGTGTGTGTGTGTGTGTGTGTGTGTGTGTGTGTGTGTGAGAGAGAGAGAGAGAGAGAGAGAGAGAGTGTGAGTGTGAGTGTGAGTGAGTGTGACTGTGTGTGTGTGTGTGTGTGCGTGTGTGTGTGTGTGTGTGTGTGTGTGTGTGTGTGTGTGTGTGCGTGCACTGTCAGTCAACACCAAAATCAGGATTCTACCTACAATCACAGACACACCCTAAGAGTAATAAACTTGATGACCCTGAACTCCGGGTGAGGGAATATAGGACGAAGAGGTACGAAGTATATGACTGAAGGTGTGTGGGGTGAAGAGGTATGTGACTGAGGGTGTGTGGGGTGGAGTGGTATATGACTGAGGGTGTGTGGGGTGGAGAGGTATATGACTGAGGGTGTGTGGGGTGGAAAAGTATATGACTGAGGGTGTGTGGGGTGGAGAGATATATGACTGAGGGTGTGTGGGATGGAGATGTATATGGCTCAGGGTGTGTGGGGAGGAGAGGTATATGAATGAAGGTGTGTAGAGTGGAGAGTTATATGACTGAGGGTTGGTGGTATGGAATGCATAACTGAGTACTTGGCAAATATCTACGTTAATTATTGCATTCCTCTAAAGTACGCATGATCTTACAGTTTATGACGCTGTTTAGTAGTATGGTTTAACGTGGAATGGGCTTGTGGATTTCATATACAGCTAGTTGAACCAATCCCTGTGTTTATGAAATATGCAGATAATACTTCGGAGGTGTACAATAAAATATAAACTGAAAGGGTTCCAGTAAAATTACGACAAGAATATTTATAACATTTATGAGGAGAAGGGAAGAGGTATCATGTCTCTGATAAGTTAAGCTAGTCATTGAATAATCTTCCAAACGTGAAGTAATTGGAAAGCAGTTAGATTAAAGGAAGAAAGAGAGAATTCTAGCTTTAGGTGACAAAAGCTAAATATACAGTGCTTAGCCTACTTACAGTTTGCAGAAAAATATACAGTCATAGATTCCAAAGTAGTTCTCAAAGTCTGTGCAAAATATACGCAGGCAGTAGCCAATAATCTAAAGCATTACCCAACCAAAAGAGAAAAAACACATTTTACGTCATCTCAGTTCATGTTAAGAGGTGACTAAAAGTTTTAGACATACAGTAAGGTACTACACAATTGTATGAACATGGCAAGCACTCTTTCCTGAGGAAAAAAAAAATCATTTAAGATTTGTTTTGACTAAAGTCATTCATGGACTACAGAGTCGTATAGCTGAGTATGTGGTTATATAATCAACACAACCCTGAAATAAGGATCTCATACCTGAGAGCTACCGCGGATATTTCATAAGAATGATGACCGAGTACAAGAAAAATGGACGATTTAAAAGCATTTTGACCATTATCAGTAGTAAAAAGGAGAGCGCTCACGGAGTGCACCATCTTGCCCTACAGTTAGTCGAAAGGCCAAGCATTTCACTTGCACACTGACATTGCTTTATGACTTATTGTTCTCATGATCGAAGTATTTCAGTTTTGCACGACCTCCAACTCTACCACAATTTTGGAACAAAATTTTATAAAACTTATTTGGGCTGACCTTGTCCTGTGACCTTTACGTCCGACCGCCTGTCCTCAAAATCGAATATCTTCATCTTTGACTGACTCTTGATTCCTCCCACTAAGTCTAGTCTAATTAGCTCAAAACTATTGCAATTAATGTATCGAGCAGTTGACCTTGACCTTCTATCTTGAACTCTGACGGACTGTTCTAAGAAGCCGATGACTTTATCCATGCTTTAACTTGCGCCCTTCTGCGAAGTTTAGTTTAAGCTGTATTAGAAATCAGCACTGTTTAAGTTGACATATTCCCTGTGACACTGATCTTTGACTTCTCAAAGCTAAATCCCTTCATTCTAACCTTATCCTGATGTTTCTGAAAATTTGGTTTAAATCGAAAAAAATCATTCACGTTGACCACTACCTGTGACCTTACCTATGACATACCTTGGCTACTTTTCAACACTTTCGCTAAGTTAGGTACAGATCAGATCTAAACGATTCAGTTAGTTCACATAATC
This sequence comes from Coenobita brevimanus, assembly GCF_032717465.1. Taxonomy (NCBI): domain Eukaryota; kingdom Metazoa; phylum Arthropoda; class Malacostraca; order Decapoda; family Coenobitidae; genus Coenobita; species Coenobita brevimanus. Next base: position 39,856 of record NW_027644158.1, read on the forward strand.
TTGTCTTTACCAGACCCTCCCAAGTACCGATCATGTTAACGACTTTGTAAGTCACTCATATTAACCAGGAGTGTCACTCGGGTTACCTTGCGCCCACTTTCCTTGTACTGCACCACTGATGCAGTCTGCACTGTTGTAATAGTTGACCTATCATGTGTACATCGTCTTTAAAGAATATATTGTATACATGGCACAAAATATTACCTTAAAAGGACAAGTAAATGAACGCAAACAAATGTGAATAGTACCTGTATTTCAGTTTCAAGAGCTCTGACATCCCACAGCAGACCATGTATCTTTCTCTCACACTCTCGCTCCTTGTGGTTTTAAAAGCGGGTGGGGAGACCTTAAATGCTCTTCGTTCTCCCTCTCTCCTTCCACTAATCTTACCTAATTAATGACACACAACTATATGAAATAAGTGTTTGGATGTTTGGAAAATACTATACAGAGAACATGATTTTAGATTCAGTTTGGTTTTTTGTAACAGTGATGTATGGTGTTTCTTGGAAGAGGGGACCAAATTGGCTACATGTGAAAATATTTACCAGATTGTAGGCATGTATGATAATCTCCATCTCTAAATATTTACAGGGGTGAACGCTAAAGGGTTAGTTAAATAACACAGATCATCAAGAATCAGGAAAAAAAAAAAAGGTGTAAGGACGGGTGAACTGACCCCTTCAATTCCCTGAAATGAAGACTGTCGACCGGTGCAATCAGAAGAAAGCGACAAAAAATAAAAAACATCGCAGTGGAAGGGTTAACCTACAACTTATCAAAACCACCTAGCATTCTATTCCACTTAACGCCAGACGATTTTCTTCAGCTGAAAATGAGTCAAAAGAGTCTGAGAGTGTTAATACCGCTACATTAAACCCTCTCATGAGTGAAACAACTCTAGTATTTTCTTCCTGCTACGGAAGAACGATTTTGTTCGTCTGACAGTTTTAGGAGGGTGGGAATGTTAGTACTGCTGTCATGGACCCACCCATGGTCAGAACATCTCAACTAGAATCAGATGATTTTATTCAGCTGCGAGTGAGTCCCTAGGAACTTGAAAATATTAACTATATTGGCTTATAATATTCAAATCTCTTATGGCACTGTCTGTAGAACGTTTCCACATGCAGCTTCTCACACAAAAACTTGTGTGATTTCCCCAATACTCTGAAAACACAGAAATGTCCCTTTGCGTAAACTAAAATAACTTCACAAATATACACAATGCACCTAACCAATAATAACTCTCAGTGTCATGTTTTCCAATACCTTCATTCCCAGTAGCCTAGCAAACCAACCCGAGATATCCACAAGCGATTGGATATTGAAAAAGCTGCATATTCATAACAACAAATATTTCCCTGGCTGGTGCGTATGCAAATCCCTGAGCGATGTGTGCGAATGTCCCGAGGAGTAATAGTAATTGCTGATATTGTTCCTGTTTTTGTCCCTGTTAATTATCTCTTCCTCCACTTCGTTTCTCCTATCATCATGGGGTGGGATGGAGAGGCTACCCATCTCATGACCGGGGCAACTCCAGTATTCTATTCTAGCCAACCTCAGATGGTGTTATTCATCTGACAGTGAATTACAGGAGTCTCACTATTAATCTCCTCTTGGTCCACCTGACTCTAGAAGTCTGTTTCAACTAAAGCCGGACTATTTTATTCATGTGCTAATGGGTAATGATAATCTTGGCTTTAATTATATCTTCCTGTGCTTCATTTTCACTTTTCGTAGGAGGTAAGAGAATGATTAAATCTCTCATGGCAGGGAATTAACTTTGTCCCAGTTAATGTCAGACAACAATTATTCTACTCAGGTGTGAGCGAGCAAAGCAGCCTGAGTGTACTGATGCTGCCATCTTTAAGTTTCTCATGGTCGGGACAATTATTCTAATACTATATTTCCGCTAATGGCTGACAGTTCCTTTCAGCTGAAAGAGAAACACAAGATCCTGTGTTAACGAAGCATACATCAGCTGGATCGGCATATGTGTATTTGTCGCATTACCCGTAAAGCACATACAGCACGAGGCTGGAGTTATGGGACGCTGCTGCAACTAAGGCATGTTACTTACAGCCTGCCGTGTGGGTTTTTACAACGTAAGAAGATTATTATTTGAGACAGTAATTATACCGGGTATTTCACTCCATCCTTCATTCTTTGCCTGTTAGGATTTTTTTTTTTATTTCTGTTGACCTGTACTAAAATGTCGGGCGTTTGCCTCTGTGAAGTGATTTACTGCATTTATAGCAACGAAGTGGATGATCTAACTACTTAATCCACGAACTACTACCATTTTCCTAAGTTCGACAATAACGTCTAGTACTAGCCTAAATTAAATACACCGGTGTACCAACAGCAGAAGATTATGCGGAAAAATAACCTTGATGATGATAATGATGATTATGAGAATAGAAAATCCTTTCTGTCATCCGCAACGGCACTGACAGAATTCATTCCCAAGAGCTCCTCCAGGCTGGCCAGCAGTGCAATGAGCTTCTCACTGGAATGAATTTTTATCAGACGGTCAACTCTCTCTACCCGTGCGCTGTATTGGCACATACATCTTCAGTCCAAATCAGGTCCACTGCAGGACGGATCATTCTCTTCGGAAGAGTAATAAAACTAACTCTTCCTCATGCTGGCAAAGTCAACTAGGAAAGTGGCGTCTGGGAGTGATCTACGAGGAAAAGAATACGTTTGATTGGCTATGTTTATGTGTCAGAGTCTGTATGTCATCGATACACCCACAGAATGCGACTGCATGTAAGTATATGAAGGGCATATTAATAACACCCACTACAAATTTCCGCTTCGGTGGGATACGGGTACACTAATTATGAGATGAATACGTTACTCGTCGACCCACCTCCGCTACGTGTATCATCATTCACAAATTCTGTACTCTGAGTTGCCTGGCAAATACCAGGTTTAGGGTAGAATTATGTTCTTTCCACCTTTACCTGGCCTAAGCTTGCCATCTTCTTGAATGCTGAGCTGTAACTAAGGAACTAGCACAACTGTATGGTGCTAGTCATTTAGAAATGCTATGGAAAGGATGCAGAGTATGAATGTTGTCTTGTTATGCCAGTGACGTATGATAAAGAAGAACTGAAAGGACGAAAATCTCTGGCACGTTTAGATAAGTGTAGCAGGTGAGACTGGCCTTGCGCCCATACATCATACAAGAACTGGCGTTTTCTGATCACTCAATCTTTAACAGCTCCGATAAAGAGAATTAAGATAAAAGAAATCAAATAGAATCAACTATACTTTGGCCACTATAACTTTAAGGAGATTTTCAACCTTTTGTAGCGTATCTCCCGTGACTTAGGGGATAAGACAATATTATGTTCTAAATACCTTCGTTATCACTTCTTCAAGAACAGCACCATATCTTAGTGCCATTCCCTTCATAAACCCTATATTTAAGAATGAGAAACGGCACTCTTAAGAAAACTTGAAGCAGACAGAGAATAATAGATATTTCTTGTTCACACATAAACTTCAACATCATCAGCAGCACCATCATCGTGATCATCCACATCTACTTCTCAGTAATCACATGGAGTGTAAATGGATGCGAAGACCTACTATTTTTTCGGGGACACTAAGGCTAGACAACACGAACCCGGAGTCATTTCCTCCCTCCCTCTTGTCCTTTAACCCCTTGAATCGGGTGACGTCTTGTACTTTTTTTTTTTTTCCGTAGCTAGGTATACACGGTTCTGTTCAACTCGGGGAAGACCTCTTATAATGAAGGGGTAAGCGAAGCAGTATGTGACTTCCCATGTTTGAAAACCTAAAGTTAATTGAAATTACTTGATGATAGGGAGAATTAGGTACATAAGACGTCCTCTGCTTAAAAGTGTCAAGACACACCTGAGGAAAATAATGAGGAAGGGGTGGAATAATGAAATCCCAAATGATCAGTATAGGTCAATATCTCTAAGGAATATTGATTAATTACATGTATTGGGGGAGGCGGTAGCTCAATCGGTAGAGAGGTGGCCTGCGGTCCTACCGGACTCGGTTCAAATCCCCGCTGGGGCAGGGAGCAATTCAAGGATTTGAATTTCATACAATGTAGACTTTACCGATCTACCAGATGACCCGTCAACATGTCGTAAAAATACCCCAGCTAATACCAATACACCAGTCCTGTATGAGACAGCCCTAGCATGTATTCAATATGGACGGTGGGTGTCAGCGCCGAAGTGGTGACATGTACAGTAGAGGTGTATGGTAGGAGGACTACTGGGCCTCGGGAGCAGGCTGTGAAGCCTATGCCCAGAGTCGAACACATAAAAAAAAAAAAAAAACTATGATAATACTTATGGATAAGAAAGAAAATGTCGCTAGCAAGCAATATTGTGCAATATCAAAGGAGGGCTGGGAATACAGAGCATTTGGCAATACTCATCGTCTATAGTCCCATTTTTTCCAACACAGGATGTGCATCAGTACTTTTTTAAAATCAAGTGTACAGAGTAGCTAGTAATTCAAATCCTGGGCGGTGGTATCAACAAATCCTGAAGCCAATTTAATCTCTTAAATCTGGCAACGTGTTGTTTAGTTTTTTTTGCCAATTCAAAAAATATTATTCAAGTAGAATATTATTCTCAAATTGAAAGGGTAGACTACGCTATATATAACACCTTCAGTTCGAAAAAAAAATAATAATAAGCCAGTCACAGTCGTCTGATGACACCAAGATCAAAATATGGATGTCACCTTACTGAAAAGATAGAGAGCAAGTGACTAACGAGGAGAGCGTATGTGAATCAGGTGGAAGGAAGGAGAGGGAGGGGGAGAGCAAGGATGAGATGGAGGGATGGAATGGAGAGGTATCATGAGAGAGGGGGTGTGTGAGCCGGGAGCAGGGCAGTGGAATGGCGGGGGACCGGGCGACATAGAGGTGATTTGCTTGTGGTCACCCCTTATGGAATTAAGGCGTCTGGCAATTGACAGATAGATAGATAGTTTACAGTAGGGTCATTGTCCCAGTTGTATCTCAGAATACGACACTAACTTATTTTTTATCATGCCTAATATTCACAGTCACATTCCAGCCAATAAAAACCTCTGCTTGGCAAGATTATAATGTCCTGTTTTCTCCCAAAATGTAATTTGTAATCATGTTTCATTACAAGCTTTTGGAATCTTATTCGTTATCGATTCCAGGCTTTGGAAGTAGAATCGTAATCGTAATCACAATCTTCTTATCATAATCGAAATTCGTAATGGACTGCATGGGTGAAGGAATCATAAAATGTCTCTATACACTGCTGATGCACCTAACCGGTTGACCTATGGCATCAGGTTACCTCTGCCTGGCAAGGGTTAACACTTGTACTCAGGCTCCGCAACTTACATAATTCATATATTACTCACCTGTAATCTAGTCTCCATACTATGTTGATCAGCAGTATCTACTCAGTTTCTTTTTTCTTCCGTTTCCTTTCTTTCTTCCAAACACTTCTCAGTTTGGTGGTATTTCTTTATTTCATCAATTCACAGTAACTTTGGCACTACTGTTTGCTGGGCAAATACCATCAGACAATTTTTTCATTTGTTTGATGAAAAGCTTTTATGGGGGTCAAAGGTCAAACCATACGAACACAAATTTGAGAATCCTCTGTTTTTGTATATTCATTTATAATAATGGCAATTTGCACAGAAGTACTGCAGTGTACTGCTGTTGTGCGGAGAACTTTCCTGCATTACCTTAGGAATGGTGGAGATCTTTATCCAACGTCCTCTGGGTGGTCTGTGCCCAACCAAATCTCTACCCGGGCATTTTTGCTCAAAGTTGTCGTATTCACACTCAATATCTCAGTAACCATACAACCTACAACATTCAGTACACTACATATCCTTCTTCTTTCCAATGCAATTGTACCCAGGCCACTAGGCAGAGTTGTCGAGGAGCACAAAGGCAGTGAATGAAGCAACTTCGGGGCGGGCGGACAGTCGGTTCTGCGCACGCGGTGGCTGCAACCGTAGCAGGCTGTCAGGCGCTGCTCACTAACTCAAGCGAGCTGCCTCTCCAGACTCTACAGAAGCCGTGAAGCATGTTTCGTTCCCTTGTATGTGTGGGGGGTTACTAGTTCTCCCGTTTTCCAGCTATTCCTGAATAACACTGTGCCCTACGGTGTGCAGGGGGTAATATAGCTTCTATCTATCTATCTATCTATCTATTGCCAGACACCTTAATCCCTTACACGGGGTGGCCACAAACAAATCGCCTCCACGTCACCCTGTCCCCCGCCATTTCCCTGCCCTGCTTCCAATTCACACCCCCCTCTCTCATATACCTCGCCACTCCATCTCTCCATCTCATCCTTGGCCTTCCCTCCCTCTCTCCCTCTCCACCTCACTCACATACTGTACACTCTCCTCGTCAGTCTCTCACTCTCCGTCCTCTCCACATGGCCAAACCACATCAATGTGTTACTCCTAACTCTTACGAATTAATAATCCCCGAATGAAAGTCACAGTTTTCTGAAATCACTTGTTTTCACCTCATTTCAAAATTGTAACTAAATACGATTAATGTCCTAAGCATTTATTTTACTATAAGTTACTTATTCTTATTTCTGGCTCAGTGAAAATCACTTATGAACAGGCACTTATATTTTATCCACGTTAATTTCTTACTGATAAAAATACTTAGTTTTCTGGAGGCACTTATATCTAAGCCTAATTTTTCTAGATATAACTGATTACAGGCACTGTATACACATTTCACTGTAGTAAAATTTATACATGTCACTGCCACACATTATTTTAGTACGTCCCTATCTTGAGTTACACGTCGTTATCCCACACTGTCTTTGCACATCACTTTCGTAAGTTACGTGTCACTTGCACGCAATATTTTCTAATGTCACTGTCGTAAACTGTTTACACACCTCACTATCGTACACTACTGTATATCCTCCAGGAAAGGCATCAGAGGAGAGGAGGAGAGTGAGCGTGGGATGTTCTCCAAGTTGTAGCTTTCTTCCTATGTCTGCGACTTATGAGGTTAATTCTGCCCAAATGGCAATATCTGAAAGTTAACCTGGGGTGGTGGAAACTATGAGGAAGGTTACGAAACTCATGGATGGAGCAGATCGATCGTTCCTATAGACTGATATTTAGGGCATGAAGAGTCGCTACATGAAGAGTTGGCCGAAGGGTACCCCCCTGGGTAGAGTCGGAGGATGAGTGAGGCTACGTGGTCTGCTGCTTTTGCCCCAATATGATGATGATGATGGTGATGCGTAGGGAGTTATTCTGTATGATTTATAAGGCGTTGTAGTGAGTATTAGATACAATGGAAGCCCTTGCCGAGGATGCATAGGGCATCTCTGATCTAATGTACAGCTAGTAGCATAAGAAGTGTGTTTCATTATGTTGCCCAAAGTCTGGTCCTGTAGTTGCCTTATGTGCACTGAGTTTGAGGTAAGTCGGACAAATAAGGCTGACAAGAGGGAAGATTAAGTCGGCCAGGCGAAGCATCCCATTAGGCGGTATTCAAGATACGGTGGAGGAGAGGGTGGGGGAGAGTGAGGGGAGGAAACGGGAGAAGGGGAAGGGGTGAGACTGAGTAGAGAAAATAGATTAGGAGAGGGAAAGGTGACAGGTTGGAGAGGGGAGGAGACGAATTGGAGATAGTGTGATGGAGGAATAAGTGGGGAGGAATAGAGCTGAGGGGAGGAGGAGACGGGTCGGAGGGAAATGGACAAAGAAGTAAGAGAGATAGGGAGAAAGAGACATAGAATAGAGAGAGCAAATTTAATGGAGTGAGAGACATGGAAAGAAAAAGAGATGATAGGAGACGAAAAGGGGGTGGGATGGGAAAGAGAAGAAGACAAAGGAAGGAAAGATGAAGTGGAACAGAGAGGGGGAAAGGGAGGATGATATGGAGCAGTAACAGGACGTAGGAGAGATAGAGGTGGAAGTTAGGGAGTTTGGGATAGAGGAGGGAAAGATGAGGTAAGGAAGGGGAGTACAGGGGGAAATAGCATGAGTAAAGACGGAGATATGGGTAGAAATGAAGATACAGTGTGAGGTGATAGTAAGGAAAACCCTGAGGGCTGACAGGGTGAAAAAAAAAAAATGGGCAAGGAAGGATAAGCGTAAAGAAAAGGCGTAGTAAGAGCTGGAGTGAAGATAAAATAGAAGAGATGGAGATTATGGAAGGGGGAGTTTAGGGTGCCCGTGGGATGGCAGAGGAATATGGGGTAAAAATAGAGACTCAGTGAGGTGAGGGAAATAACGGGGATGAGAGGTGAGAAGATGTGGCAGTGTGATGTGATTATGAGGGGCAGAAGTAAAGAGCGCGTTGTTGGGGGTGAGAGACAGGGATGAGCTATTTCTGGTGTTTCCACAGGGTGTAATCCGTGCAACGAGGGGAACCTGAATGCACCCTGATTTTGGCGCACACACACACACATACACACACACACACACACACACACACACACACACACACACACACACACACACACACATACACACACACACACACACACACACACACACACACACACACACACACACACACACACACACACACACACACACACACACACACACACACACACACACACACACACACACACACACACACAAATAATGGTTGACGTATGAGCAGTCCGTCAAAAATCTGAACCCAAAGCTAAAATAAAAGTTCAGCAACATGATCTGATAACGAGATACAAACATATTGCTGAGACTGTAGCGGCAAATCCAGGATCTTCTCTTGCAACGCCTGTCAACTTTGTCTTAACCACAGCCGCACAATCAGTGATGACAGAGAGAGTTGTTTCTCGCTATAATGTTTTTCGCAATGACAAAAGGCTTTCGAAGGCTCTCCAAAGTACAAACAATAGATTACTCGTTACCTTGACCGGTGGTGGGACATGCCATTTTGATCCGCAGACAACAATAGCAAAATTTCTACTAGCAAAGAAACGTAAATATAAGGAGACGCAGAGGTCAGTCAACAGAAACAATCTGTGATGAAATTTTAGCAGTATAACTGATATATATATCCAGGTAAAATTTTGTACTCATTCACTGAAGTCGTATCAGTGCTTATGTATGTTCCCATGCATCTTTCTTTTTCAAGCCCTACAGTGTAATTATTTTTCTTTTATGTGTGTGTTAATTGACTAATATTTTAATGCTAGAAGGCTGCTTTACTATCTCTCAGATTCTGTACAAAATATTGGATGTTCGGGAAAAATGCACAGTCGTACTCAGTGTGCATTAACAGTGAATATACTATTTACAAATCTGAACTAACTGGATGCGTGTATGGTGTTTTTGATATAATGATAAAATTATGAAAAAAAAAAATGACCAACCTAAACATTTCTAAAGTTTAGCCCTGCAGTGAACACTGATTTACACACTCAGCGGGTACTTTTTAACGATTATTAGTTTGAAAGAAAACAAACAAAAAGATAGGTTTCAGTCTTAAAGCAAAATGAAACGAAAGGCACACATTTCAACTGAAATAGCTAAGAACAACAATCTGACTAAAAGGATGCACTTATCTCCCTCAAATAGATTATGCATTTTATCTTCTGTTCTTTTACTTGCAGACGGTTTTTTTCAGGTTTGGAAACATATTCCAGTCCGAGAGGTTACAATTACTCTTCCTTTAACCCTTCACTGTAAGATGTTGCCCAAATCTGTATCAGGCCATATGAAGCTGGGAACAGTCAATAATGCCACCAGGCCCGTGGATTAAGAAAAAAATGTCAGACGTGGAGGAGAGTTTTAAAAATAGCTTGAAGTCAGTTTCTTGAAAGGTGACCTAAACAGGTAAATCTTGGGCAGGTAAAAGAAGTTCCAAAGTAACGCCCTCGCCCGTAATAACACCTCATTAAGACTTATTAGCGTAATTACATTCCCGCTCCAGGCTTTTTTTTTTTTTTTTTTTTTTTTTGGGTTGCAGTGCTGGAGCCGCATTTAAAAATCTGCTATGGTCAACCGCGTGTATTTGGGGGGGTCCTATATATATATATTTTTGGGGGTTAATTTCTACTTCCACTAGAAAATTATTTACTCAGCTTTAGGAAGGACATCCAATAAAGCAGGGGCTTAGTATAACAACATCTAATTCCCCCAGTCTCTTCAGACATTACTGAAATAATCTGAAAATAGCAACGATAAGCTTAAAAAAGAGGGGGTTATCAACGTGAAGGGGCTAATGGTTTCTTTGCGACAGAACTTTGCATTTTATGTCGGCTACCGTGAGACGATTAGGCTCTGATAAACACAAACGCAGAAACAAAAAATACTACAAACTGTCACGATGAACATCTTGGCAGAAACAGTTCGGAAATTCTTATATTCTTTCAACTTACACTGAAAGATTTCATTTAGCTTATAGATTCTCAACATGGCCAAAAGGTGAAGTTGTGTAGAGGATTGACTGTGTTTTAAGCCGATTTTCATTTAAGAGTTCCCTTGTTTTTTAATGTCTTACTCAGACTGAATAACAAAACTGAAGAAGAAGAAGAAGAAAAAGAAGAAGAAGAAAGGAGAACTAAATAATTTGTGACAGTAATTAAATGTAACGAGAGAATTGCTTATTTTGTTAAATGGGCAGGATCATTCATAAGTACAATCCCTGGAAAACTGTCTATACAAGACCACAACAAAATTTGGCAAATACTTTAAGTCTCCAGAATCAGTAAATTATCATCCGATGTGCTATTGTTTCATCGTGTTTTTCATTTTAACTTCCGTTCCGCTTTAGCTGTGAAGTTTTGGGAAGCTGTAGGATTGAAGCCAAACGCGTATGAAATCTTATACATAGTTTAAGCATAGGAAAGCTTTTAAATGCATTCACATCTGCTTAGTTATGAAGTGAATTGTAGCTGTAAGATTTAAGACATACATACATTTAAATGCTACAAGCAATCCTTTAGTCCTAAAATATATGTTAGTTCCAGTTTGGTTGGGAAGTGTTTGGTAGCTATGTGAATTAAAACCAACGTATTTACAAGTAATCTTGGTCACAACTTCAGCCTTAGAGAGTTTACAGATACGGCCCTTGGAGATAGAAAATTGATCACACCTACTGTATTTACGATATACGGTTGTCAGTATCGTCATGGCCAATCGTCACTTAAATCGTCACTTTAATCAGGTGTCAATAGCGTGGGAGTGGATAAGTCTTCCTCTTTCCTTCCTTTCTGCGTCTTTTGCCCAACATCTTTACAAGCAGACGGTCGTTCATTATATATTTTCTGGAGTGTGGTGCATGTTTTTCTACTAGCGCTTTATTGGGTGGTTTATCTTCCTTTTTCTGAACATTGTTATTACCCTACCCACCGTGATTTGCTCTCTCTCTCTCTCTCTCTCTCTCTCTCTCTCTCTCTCTCTCTCTCTCTCTCTCTCTCTCTCTCTCTCTCTCTCTCTCTCTCTCTCTCTCTCTCTCTCTCTCTCTCACACACACATACACACACTGAGTATCCTCTTCCTCATCCTGCTTTTCTGATACGCACTGATGTCGTTCCAGTGTGTGGGTTTCCTCAACACAATAACAGAATTAAATCACCCCTCCCTCGCGCCATCGATTACACAAAATTATTTATCTAATTTCACTGTTTTCGTTTCCAGGTATTGCTCTCTTCATTCACTTAAATTACCCATGCCTACCTCAGCTATCCTCCTGTATCCCTCTCTCCTTTATCTTGCGTTTGCAATATCCTCTTCCTCTTGTTTGTCCCCCTTTTCATTATCGCTTTCAATTTGCAACAGTGCTTCGTAATGCAAATTTGTAAGTTATATAGGCAAGCTTTTCTTTAGCCACAACTGATATAGAGCTTGCGTGAAGAGTGAGAGATATTCCATGATCCACGTAAATCTTAGGCTTTGATGTGTGTGTGTGTGTGCGTGTGTGTGTGTGTGTGTGTGTGTGTGTGTGTGTGTGTGTGTGTGTGTGTGTGTGTGTGTGTGTGTGTTTTTATCCAGGTGCCTGACATCTAAGACTGGTGAAAATAGGTTCATAATCGGTATGCATTTAAAACAATTAAGATGCTCATAGATAGTTTACCTAAATGGTACCGGCATGTTATTTATTCACCTGTGAGACCCTTTCTAGATTGCGGCCTTGATCATCTATTGGTCCAGTTTTAACACGTGGAGGGAGAAGGACGCATGACCTCTCGAAGTTTAACTAGGCTTTACTCTGAGTTATTTCAGTAAGTTCAGCCGTGGAAGGAACAGGGTGTGTGTTTCAAATTTTCTACTTTTTCAAAGGCTAGCGAGTCTGCCAATCATACTATGAGACGTGTCTAACACAATGAAATGAAAATTTGTGAATATAAATTATTTCATAGTGTGAAGGTCATGTGGAGAGGATGGAGAGCGAGAGACCAACGAGGAGAGTGTATATGAGTGAGGTGGAGGGGGGGGAGGGAGGGGGAGACCGAGGATGAGATGGAGGGATGGAGTGAAGTATATGAGAGAAGGAGTTGTAAGTTGAGGGGAGCGCAACGAAATGACAGGGAAGAGGGCAACATGGAGACGATTTGTTTGTGGTCACCCCTTACGGGATTAAGGCGTCTGGCAAAAGATAGAGAGATAGATTATCGTTCGTTTTTATTCTCGTAATTTCAGTCACTGTTCTACAAGAGATAACAAAAATGTCACTACAAATTGTGGATGAGCTAAACTTAAGGCGATGCTCTATATCGGATACTACATTCGACAGACTGTGATTTTACCTCTCGTGTTTTTTGTTTTTCTTCTTACGACCAGACGTCTTTAATCAGCTTTAGAGAGTACCCAGGTACTGATGAAGATAATGAAGGCTACACCCAAACTCCACATTTCAGAGAAAGTATCCCAGGGTCAACGAAATCGTCTGCGAGCACAGGAAAAAGATACGTCACTGAACTGAAAAGGATAAGAAAGTGCACCTGACAGGCCTTGACGATTTTATATTTTGTTGATTATAAAATACTCTGTGGACCGTATTCTTGTCCTTATGGAGGTTCGTTAGCCCCGCTCCTTTACCAGTTTATTTCCGCATAAGGCAAATAATTACCTCGTGTATATTATTCGTTTATTTTATATCAGTGTTGAAAAATGCATTATTCTTATATAACAAAATGCTGATGTTTAGTATACAAAATAAATAACTAAATAAAGAGATAGAGGCTTCTAAGCTGAAGGAATAAGGTCCATCATGACTCAAATATTCTCTGTTCACTAAGTGTATTGATATTGCTGAGTGTGCCTTTCCTTAATACCATATGAAGAAGCCCATGCATCCCGTGACGTCCGCCCCTCTCCCGGTGACGACTCTGAGAGATGCCTGGAACCACTGTCTGACTCACCTCTTCATTTCTGCAACATTCGCTGCCTTTCCTCTAACTTTCTCTCTGTCGATCACCACCTCTCCTCCTCTAAACCTTACCTTCTCTTCTTGACAGAGACTCAGCTGTCTCAGGCAACTGACAGCAAACACTTTTCTGTTTCCTCCTACTTTATCTATGCTCATTTCAAAGCCAAAGGTGGCTGATGTGTTTATGTACGCAACTACCTATCTTGCTCTCGTGTTCCTGAACTCGATTCTTCTGAATTCTCTACACTATGGCTTCGGCTATCCTGTCATTCTCTGTCTAAATATATCTGCGATGTTTACTTATCCCCTAATTCTACTGACTATCAAAAATTCTTCAACTATCTTATTTCTACGATGGAACACATTCTGTCCATTTCTCCTTTCTCTGAAATATCCATTCTAGGAGATTTCAACGTTCACCACCACCTTTGGCTCTCCTCTCATTTCACTGATCCACCTGGTGAACAAGCCTACATCTTTTCTATCCTTAATGATCTAGAGCAGCTTGTACAGCACCCTACTCGTATCCCTGACCGCCTTGGAAAGAGCTCCAACATACTTGACCTCTTCCTTACAACTAATCCTACTCCTTACACTGTTAATCTTTCCTCTCCTTGGGCTCCTCCAATCACATCCTTATTACCATAACCTGTCCTATCACTCCGGTACGGCCTGTGGACCCTCCAAGGAAACGTCGTCTGTGTCACTTTGGAACTGCAGATTGGGAGGCCCTCAGGCAGTACTTCTTTGATTTTCCCTGGAATGATTATTGCTTCCATGGCCGGGAGCCATCTGAATGTGCCTTGCACATTACGGAGGTTATTCTCTCGGGCATGGAAGCATACATTCCCTTCTCATATCCTCTGACTAATGCAAGAAAGCCTTGGGTTAATCTAATGCTGTCCGCAACAAGGAGAGGGCTTATAAAAGGTACCGGAGCCAACCTACCGCTGAATCACATCTTGTTTATGTTTCTGCCCGGAATCGTACTATGGCTGTTCTTCGCTCTGCTAAAAATAATTTCATCTGTACTAAATGCTCTCAACTCTCCAACTCGAATTCTTCCCGCTCCTTCTGGCACCTTGTCAAAAACCTTTCTAACAACTTTACCTCATCATGCTTCCCTCCTCTTTTCTATTCTGATGGCTCTGTAGCTATTTCTTCTACTGATAAAGCAGATCTCTTCGCACAGACTTTCTCCTCCACTTCCACCTTAGACGATTCCAGTGCTGTTCCTCCATCACTTCCTCCCTCAGACTTCCTCATGGCTGACATTAAGTTTTCTTCAGCTGATGTATTTTCTGCCATCACAGGCCTTAATACTAACAAGGCATATGGGCCTGATGGAGTCCCTTCTGTTGTCCTCAAGAACTGTGCTTCAGTGCTTACACCCTGCCTAGGTAAACTCTTTCACCTTTGTCTGTCAACTTGTACCTTACCCTCTTGCTGGAAGTTTGCTCTCATTCAGCCAGTCCCAAAGAAGGGTGACCATTCCCAGCCCTCAAACTATCGTCCAGTTGCTTTAACATCCTGTGTCTCAAAAGTTTTCGAGTCAATTCTTAACAGAAAAATTTTAAAGCAGCTTTCCTATCATAACCTTCTTTCTGATCGTCATTATGGGTTCCGTCAGGGGCGCTCCACTGGCGATCTTCTCACCTACCTTTCAGACTCCTGGTCATCCTCCTTTCGGGACTTTGGCAAAAGCTTTGCCATTGCACTTGACATCTCAAAGGCTTTCGATCGAGTCTGGCATAGATCTTTAATTTCCAAACTACCCTCTTACGGTTTCTGTCCAGTCTGTGCCTTCGTCTCTAGCTTCCTTTCTGGTCGTTCTATAGCCTCTGTTGTAGGCGGCCATCGTTCTTCTCCTAGATCTATCAACAGTGGTGTTCCTCAGGGTTCTGTCCTATCACCAACTCTCTTCCTTTTATTCATCAATGACCTTCTTAGCTGTACATCTAACCCTATCCACACGTATGCTGATGATTCCACCCTTCACCTTTCCATTCGGTTCCCGCAACGTTCATCTCAGCAGTTACTTCAACAAACAAGGGATGAGGCTATGGCACACCTAATGTCTGACTTGGCTCGTATCTCTGACTGGGGTAAAAATAATCTTGTTTTTGATGCATCAAAAACTCAGTTCTTACACCTATCAACCCCACAAAATCTTCCGCAGGAGTACCCACTAATGTTTAATAATATTCAGCTTAATCCTACATCATCCTTGAACATGCTTGGGGTTTCATTCACTCGGGGCTTATCTTGGAAAGATCATATTGCATCTCTGGTATAATCTGCTTCCAAGAGATTAGGTGCGCTAAGCCGACTCCGTACCTTCTTTACCCCTGCACAGTTGTTGACTTTATACACGGGTTTTATTCGCCCCTGTTTCGAGTACAACTCTCATGTATGGGGAGGCTCCCCACATACAGCTCTTCTCAATAGCGTGGAGTCAAAAGCTTTTCGTCTCATCAACTCTCCTCTTACTGGCTCCCATCAACCTCTGTCCCTTCGCCGCCCTGTTGCATCTTTATCTCTTTTCTATCGTTACTTCCATGGTCACTGCTCCTCTGAACTGTCTGCTTGCATCCCTTCACCTCTAAGTCAAGCAACAAACTCTCATCCCTTTTCTGTCCACCTCTTTAATGCACGAGTTAACCGTTACTCCCAGTCCTTCATTTATGCAACAGGTCAACTCTGGAACTGTCTCCCTCTGTCTGTATTTCCTACTTCCAGTGCTCTCCAGTTTTTCAAACGCAGTGTGTTCAGGCATCTCGAAATGATCGGATCTTGATTATGGCTCTCTTTTGTATTGTTTTTGTTTTTTCCATGGAGGGAACGGTTTGCGGGCTCCGGCCTTTGGTTCCTTCTTTCTTGCATTAAAAAAAAAAAGTTCTTGCCCCTTACAGAGACAGACTTCGGAATTGGAGAGGTTAGACTGAGGTTAGATATAGCCATTAACCACTTCACTCCTTGAGATCCTTCGTCAAGTTAGACAAAATATTCTGACGTTGAGGGAAAAACTTCATGTGAGCGAATGTGTTAGATTCTTTAGGGCGAAGGGAAAAGGAAAGTCCCATTGATATTAACTTTTCATACAAATTCTCTCTCTCTCTCTCTCTCTCTCTCTCTCTCTCTCTCTCTCTCTCTCCAGTGATTTGATTTGCAGTACTCCAGAGATGCGACCTTCACCCTATTGATGTGACCCAGTGATGTGACCCAGTGATGCGGCTTGCAATACCCTAGTGATGTATGATGTGACCTCAGATACCCGTATTCTGTGACCCAGTTACATAACCTGCATTTTCCGAGTGATGTGACCTGCAGTACTCGTGAAATAATCTTCAGTTTCCCAATAATGTTATCCATAGAATCTCAATAAAGTGACCTATTGATTTGGTCTGCAGAACCCAGTGATTTGACGCAGTAATAAATCGTAGTGATGTGACCCAGTGATGTGACCCAATGTGACCCAGTGATGACCCCGTGATGTGACCCAGTGATGTGCAGTATCGCGTATGTCACAGGAATTTTGGTGCCACAGCACAACCACTTCCTCACGATATATTTCAGCCGATGTGTCACGAGACCTTGCGTGAAGAGAGACAGAGGGAGAAAGGGGTAAAGGGAGGAAGCCAAGAGGAGGAGGAGAAAGAGGGAGGGAGAGAGAGAGAGATGGAGGGAGGAGAAGGAAGGAGAAGGGACAGAAGGTGAGAGGACATCAGTGAAAGACAAAGAAGAAAGAGAAGAGAATTATAAAGAAAAAAAAAGAGAGGTAAAAGAGGAGAGGGTAATAGAAAGGGGATGAGAAAGAGAGACTGATGGAAGGAGAGAAAGAGGATGAACAAGGAGAGGAGCAAGATGAACAGGGAACAACACTGGCCAGGCCTCGAACAGTAGATACTGTCTCGTCAATGGCCAATATTGCAAGGCAGATTAGTTGGGGGGAATGGGGACGGGCAGGAAGCGGTGAGGGGAGACGATGGAAAACAGAGAGATAGAAAACAGGCGTGAGGTGAGGAGGCAGAGGGATTGGGAAAATGGTGAGGAGCTAAAATAAGGAAGTTGGAAGAGGGAGAATGGGAGGGCAGGACCAGGAGAAGGGCGATTTAGGTGAGGTAACCATTGTGAGTGGCAGACAGATCGAGGGAAGGAATCAGGTAGGTTTGATGAGATGACAGGAGATGAAGGGGAGGCCACATAGGGGGATAAGAAGACTTAGGAGGGAGTCTGGTGGGGAGGTAATATAGGGGGATTATGGGGTTATGGAGAATAGGAGTCAGATGAGGAGACAGGAGTATTGAGGAAGTCACGTTTGGCCGGAGAATCGGACAGAGGAATCTGATAATAGAGCAAGACTAGAGGACAGAAAAGAAGGACGAAAAGGCGGTTTTCGGATGCGACAGATCAGCTGGAAAGGAAGACTGGGAGTGTGAAATGGGTAGAAGTGAGGTACAGGTATTTCAAAGGTTAGAAATACAAACTAATTCCAAACAAGGAGGGCTGGTATATTGGAAATGCCAAATGAGTACTTGCAAGGGAGGCTTAAATATTGCACATGCAGACTAAGTGAAACTGAAGTAGGCTTAAGTGGTGTAAACTTGGAAAACTAAAATGGTGTAAGTTAGAATGCAGATACTGCAAACTCAGTGGAAGCAATGTTGAGTGGAATGTTGGTGGTGTGGAATGAGTGGACGAGAGGTCGGCTAAGAGAAGGCGAAGTAAGCTGGAAATGCAAATGAACTGGAAGCGAGGTATATACAGTATGTGTGTGATATATATATAGATAGATAGATAGATATAGATATAGATAGATAGATGGATACATATATAGATGGATATATCAATCAGTCAATCAATCAATCATTTCCTGTGGCACCCTCGGGGATGCATAGGGCCTCGATGAACTCACACCACCACATCCTATCTTGTGCTAACTCCTCAAGATCTCCCCAACACTCATCTCCAGCTTCCCGTCTCATTGTCCTCACCCACGTCTCTTTTGGCCTTCCTCTACCTCTCCTACCAGGTGCCACCCACCCTGGTGTACCTCGTACTATTCCCTGTCTCCTATACACATGTCCTAGCCACTTCCATCGTGAGAATCTAACATATTCATCGATCGGCTGCACTCCCGTTATTTCTCTAATTCTACTATTTGGTATCCTTTCCCACCACTTAACTCCTAATATTCTTCTAAGTGCTTTATTTTCAAACACCAAGAATTTATTTTCCATAGTCACTGTGCTGTACCAAGACTCGTGTCCATAAATTAAGATACTCCTAACCATTACCTTATAAAGTTTGATTTTTGTATGCACAGAGAAATTGTTATTATTCCAAATATTTTTAAGCATTCCCATTGCCTGATTAGCCTTCTTTAACCTTTCCTCGAATTCAAAGTTCAAAGAACCATCCTTGGCTAAATAAGTACCTAAATATTTAAACCTATCAACTTGCTTTACAACCATACCTCCAATTACACATTCCTGCGCATTTTCCATATTCATATTGATTATTTCAGTTTTTCCACAATTAATAACCAAACCCACCTTGCGACCTTCACTCACCAAACAGTCCAACACTCTCTGCATCTCTTCTGGCCCATCACAAATCAAAACTATATCATCTGCATAATCTAAATCCAAAAGTTTCCTGTTCTCTCCCCAAAGTATACCTGCACCGGTTTCTGTTCCAACGCGTTTCATAATGTAATCAATGACCAATATAAATAGTAAAGGCGATAGAACACCACCTTGAATTACTCCGGACTTGACTTCAAACGAATCACTCAGACAACCATCAACCATCACTTTACAAAATGTGTCCTCATGCATGTTCATAATGACCCTCACAAACTCCTCTGGTATTCCATAATGTCTCATGATCTTCCCCATAGTCTCTCTCTCGAAACACTATCAAAAGCCTTTTCAAAAACAAAACAAAGACTTAACGGTGCTCTCATTTCATTAACTTGCTGCATCAAATGCCTAACTATAATGATCTGATCATTGCAACCACGTCCCTTTCTAAAGCCAGCCTGTTCATCCCTCAGAATACCCTCAACCACTGGCTCCAACCTATTTAAAAACACTCTACTGAAAACTTTCAAAACTATCGGTGACAAAGAGATTCCCCTCCAATTACCACATTCACTCAGGTCTCCCTTCTTCGGAACTTTAACAATTACACCATTCTTCCAAACTGATGGTAGTAACCCCGTCACCCATATCTTATTGAATAGCTTGGTCAAGATCATTATTAATCTATCCCCCTCCACTTTAAACATTTCCGGAAATAAACCATCCTCCCCTGGTGCATTATCATTCTTTAACTGTTTTACTGCTTTCTCCACTTCTGCAAGCCTCAACTCTCCTGTTTCTATATTTAAATCTTCCTGAGCAGACGGTATATCCTCTTCTGGTGGTATTGGTCTATTAAGTACTGTCTCAAAATGCTCTTTCCATCTATTTTTAATATCTCCATCTTTGGTCAATAAATTTCCTTCCATGTCTCTAACTGGTATTTCCTTGCGTTTACCTGCATTACCACTCAGTTCTCTAATCGATTCATATGCTATTCTTTGACTCTGTCCATCATTTTTGTTTATTAAGATTTCAGTCTCTGCAACCTTTTCATCCACACATCTTCTTTTATCTCTCCTAGCTAACCTTCTTACTTCTGAATTCAAACTCCAGTACGCAGCTCTTGCTAATTCAATCTCTCGTTCATCAACGCATTGCATCTCACTCCTCAATTTAGCCTCACCTCTCTTTTTTATCATATCCCACGTTTCATCTGATATCCATTTCTTTCTCCTGAATCTATGTCTCCTTCCAATCGTACATTCAGCAGTCTCATGCAAAACTTTGTTCACATCCTCCCACATCTCATCTACACTTCTCTCCCCCTCTTCCAACGTTTCCAACACCAAAAACCTATTTCTGCATTCTAATCTGAATTCCTCCTTTTCTTCTCCTTCCCTTCTAAGCTTAACAATATCGTATCTACCAACACCAGATTTTTCCTTCTTCTGATTTTTAAGTTTAAACCTTATTTTTGCAATGCTGAGTTGATGGTCACTACCAATATCCGCTCCCCGTTTAACATGAACATCTAGCAGAGAACTTCTATGCCTCCTACTGATAGCGATGTGATCAATCTGATTTTTATATTTTCCACACGGCGACACCCAAGTTGTCTTGTGTATATTGCAATGCTGAAAGAGTGTGCCCCCGATGACTAAGTCATTTGCTAGACAGAAGCTTCCAAACCTCACTCCGTTTTCACTCATCCTACTACCAACTCCCATCTTACCCATACATGCCTCAAATCCCTCATTTGAACAGCCCATTACTGCATTAAAGTCTCCAACGCAGATCAAAACATCATGTCTAGGTACCCTTCCTACTCCTTCTTGCAACTTTTCATATATATATATATATAGATAGATAGATAGATAGATAGATATAATATATATATATATTATATGGAATATATATATTTATATATGTGCTAAAAGATCGGACTCGCCAAAATGGTTCGACTGCAATAGTGCCATAGCAAGGACCCAAATGTCTTTAGCATATAATTCATTGTTTAAAGAAAAATACATATCGAATCCCTCAGTCACTTTAAAATTGTTAGGAACCACGCAAAAGCAACGATAATTCTCGCCAGTTCAGACTTTCCATACAACCAAGCATTCAGACCATTAAATTAATAATATTACTATTAATGCAATGCTTTGATCAACTTTCAATCTTTTCAACAGTGACATTAACAAGTCTTCACCCATTTCCCCACTAAGCTCTTCACATGGAAACATTGTAAAGGACCTTCGTGGAGAAGCTAACATTCTTGCCAATGCGTTTGTCAGAAATTCTACCTTAGAGCAAGTCATTCAAAACGTTCCTTTACTAGAACTTGACTCTCCCAAAATTGCTGCTCTCAAGATACAGACTAAAGACGTAAAATGTATCCTAAACAATTCACAAGTCAGTTTAACTTAATTTGTTTTTATTTCTCTGTTCTTGTTTTAAAATGTGGCCTATCTATCTATCTATCTACCTATCTATTTATCTATATGCACAGAGATAGATAAATAGACAGATAAATACAGACATAGCCTATATGAGATAGGCAAATATTTGTGTGTGTGTGTGTGTGTGTGTGTGTGTGTGTGTGTGTGTGTGTGTGTGTGTGTGTGAGAGAGAGAGAGAGAGAGAGAGAGAGAGGGGGGGGAGAGAGAGAGAGAGCAAAGTATGAGGCACGAATGTGAAGATAAAGAGGTGATTGGTTATAGACACAAGCATCAAGTAAGGAGATCTATGGGGAAATACCTAGACGCCCAGTAGGAGGTAACTAAAACTGGAGGAAGTATCACGGTGGTGGGCAGATGGGTAGACAGTCTCATAGATATATACGGTAGACGTATAAATGGATGAGGGCAGAAATTAATACAGTTTCGTTTGCATGAATATAGCGGAATTACTAATTAGACTATATTATAGATTGATATAGACAGAGTTACTTCTAATTACCCAAAGTTTTAAGAACTATTTGTCAAACTGTAGGTGTTATCTAGCAACTCTAGCATAGTTCCTTGTAGATTTCTGGACAGTTTGTGTTCAAAATGGAGGCAGCGACATTCAAATAGCATCAGGAAATAAATAAAGCTATCATACATTTTTGAAGCATGATAAGCAATATTTTTTTTTCCCCCATTCACAGTGTCCCATCTGCCACTTCATCGCCCACCCACCCCCATATCTCTCTCTCTCTCTCTCTCTCTCTCTCTCTCTCTCTCTCTCTCTCTCTCTCTCTCTCTCTCTCTCTCTCTCTCTCTCTCTCTCTCTCTCTCTCTCTCTCTCTCTCTCTCTCTCTCTCTCTCTCTCTCTCCATATTCTTTGCTCCCTCCCACCACTACTCTAGCACTTCTCTCACTGGCACATTGCCACCACCATATCCCAGTACAGTATCTTTTACTAACTCCACGGGTGGGTTCACGACCGGTGGTAAGTCAGCGTCAAGTGTACCTATGCTGTCTTTATGGCCTATCCTGGATATACCCAATACCCAAGAGGACAACATTCGCATTTTGCTGTAACCAGACAGTTTTACTGAGTTTAGGACAGCCACCAGTCTGGAAGCAGTTTACTCGTATTTTTTAACTGAATTATTCCCTCCACAACCTTCGGCGTATTTCAGTTTCTAAGCTGAAAAAAGGTTTAGTGGAAGTAGGAATAAAATGAGAAGTACACATCTGTTTATAATCAATTAACCATGAGGACATCGTCTGCAACTTATTCTTGCTGACACCACACAATTTTACTAAGCCTAGTCATTAGTTAGTGAGTGTACTCAGTCCATCGTAACGGGCTATTCTAAAGTACATATCCCGTATCCCAGAGCACGTCATTTTGTACCTTTTTTTTCGCTGCTACCAGGATAGTTCATTCAGGTATACGAAAATACCCAAGTCGTATAGGGGATTAATACTGGTTAAACTCACATTTAATACTGGTTCAACTCTCTCTTTTAATACTGGTTCAACCCTCCCTTTTAATACTGGTTCAACCCTCTCTTAAATTTCAGCTTGCGATAGAGTGGATATTTCGCCAAAATATCATGCTGAAGTCAAAATATTTTCACGATAGAGCACTAAAATGCTTCGAGACCTTTATGGGAGATTTCTTTAAAAATAACGACGTGCAGGCTATACTGATATGTTGTCAAATTATACTGCACACACGGATGTCAAGAAAGTAAATTCATCATTTACCTGGAATTTTACCTGTGCCAGTGTTAGCTAGAATAAAATAATAGTGTCCAGACCATAGATGAGATAATGACATGTGTATTGCTTGTTTATTATTCGTTTCTTTGTCCTGCTTCCTGAAAACAAATACCACTTGTAAAATATTTGAAAAGGGTTTGACTTTGAGAATTTGTATTTGTGTACTGTTTTAACCCTTTCAAGAAAGACAACCGTAGTACATTATTCTACTTAAGCTACTTCCAAGCTAATTTATGGGACTGACAGGACATGATAGGAGTCTGAGAAAGAGCAAATATTCTTCACCATTTGCCCTTATTTTATTTCAGCTAACGCCACAACGGTTTAATAAACTGACAGTGCGCCAAAAGGGCCTGAGAGAGTTAATTTCACTGTAACCAGCAAACCGCATTTACTTTAACATCGTTTTAACAAAATTGGAGTGAACGCTGATGCAGCCACGGTAGGGATCATCACAAAGCTACAAAATCCGGGAAACCTCATGTTTCATTCATTCATTGCCAGACGCCATGTATCCCAAACGGGGTGGCCAAGGGCTTAGAGTTAATTTTTTTACAGGGAGGAGCACTAATCCTCCACCAACCCCACTTGACACGTAGAGATGCCAACAGCATCTGGTGTTCCCAGGCGGTCACCCATCCAAGTACTAACCAGACCCAACGTTGCTTAACTTCACTGATCGGATGGGAAGCGGTGTACTCAACGTGGTATGGCCGTTGGCAAACCTTAGGAAATCAATAAAAGTAGGCTGCCAGCTTATTATATATCGAAACATACTGCCTGGAAATCAACACTGCCATTTGGACTGCAGTTCATTAGTTGCATTCACCCACTGAAAACAATTAGCCTGTACATATCTCACTGCCACACAGATTTACTCACAGAAAGCTCGCTCATACCTGCTTATCCATATATACATTCATAAGCATCCATACTCCCGCCCAGAATAAACGTTTAGTTACTCGTTCTCCAAAGTAACTTCACCATCGCTCACAAAGACACCTTCACCAGTCTTCTCTGTGAATATCAGCCATCTCTACTCATCTATCCATTATTACATGCACCCACCCTGTCCATCCACCCGCCACACCCAGTCATCCACTCCATCCGCCAACCCACTAATTTCATCCATCTCCACACTATACCAACTTATCCACACATCTTTTCCACTCACCCACTGTATCCACCCACCACTACATCCCCCATCCACGCCCCCACCCACACTGACCGACGACCACATACAAACTTACAAGTGGCATCTTCACCCACCATATTCCATCCATCTTCATCCATCCATTCACTCCCCTACTCACCATCTACATTCATCCACCCATCCGTGCCCCCACCACCCACTGCCTATCTCCAGTACTCTCACCACGGGGACCTTCATTCCCATTACCCATGAGCACCAACCATCACATTCACCCACCATATCCACCCATGTCCCCATTCAGCCACCCATCGCCCACACCCATGCCCCGGAAAATACGACTTCTATTTTTGAATTAAAACTCGGTGAAGCGGGAAATACGGTTCGCAATTTGGAATCTGCGTACATATATATATTTTTACTATGAGGCTATGGTAATGAGTGTGAAATGGGCAACGCATCAGACAGCTTCCCCCAAAAGAGAGAATTTGATACTGGAAATTAATTAGCTTCGTTAGTGGTTGAGGCGTGTATATGATGGACGTATCAGCCGGAGGTAATTGAAATGGCAAGTCCGTGATCATTATAATCTGCAGTGATCGAATGGCAAGTTATTACAAGACTTGGGAATATCCACCAATGTCATAATTACGTCTTCCCTCTGCTTTATGATTTTCCAAATGAACGCTTCCCGAATTTCGCTAATTAAGTTGAAAAGACAAAGTCCGAATGATATGGTTAATTAATTTTTGCTGGACCTAATTTGTATTCGTTTATTATTTGTAATATGCAAGAGGTGTGTGTGTGTGTGTGTGTGTGTGTGTGTGTGTGTGTGTGTGTGTGTGTGTGTGTGTGTGTGTGTGTGTGTGTGTGTGTGTGTGTAATTCACCTGGTCGGTCAGGATCACGTGATGGTTGTGATCATCAGCATTTTACCCTCCTGGAGGAGAGCAGAGAGCTCATATAGTCCGATCTAAGGGCAAAGCCTTGACCTTAACACACACACACGCTCATCCTCATGCTCAAGGAGGAGAGAGACCACCCGCTTCGTCTGTGAAGCTTTTCGCATCCCGAGCAAGGCGCGAACCCCCGCCTTAGCAGACGCTAAGCGATAGCGTTACCACTGAGCCGGCGAGCGGTGTGTGTGTGTGTGTGTGTGTGTGTGTGTGTGTGTGTGTGTGTGTGTGTGTGTGTGTGTGTGTGTATACTTAATAACCGCTGCAAACGATTCAATCTAATGTCAGTTTCTAAATGAAAGTATCGTTTCCTCGATGTTAACTTCGCTGATAACAACGTTTAATACCGTCCGTTTTAAGATGATTCAAAAAAAAAAAAAAAAGTTCTTCCAGGTGATAAGAAAGGGAAATGCACAGTTCCTGTACTGCGAATCACATTCTGAATAGAAAGTCATTAACCTAACCTTATCACTGTTGAACAGTTTATATTTGTGTCACGTGCCACGTGCACCGCCTGGGTGTGATGAAACCTGTCAAAAACAAATCCTGAAGAATTGGGCTATCATGTGGTACAAACTACGCAGTGATCGACCCTGTGGTTGCTGAGATGTAAGCTTCTCAATAGTGAAACGGTCGGGCCGGGTTGGGTCGCCCATATGTGAGAAAATGCCACCACCTGACGAGTGACTAGCCAGTGCTTCGCCCTCGCTCGTAGTAATGTAGTTTAATGCTGATACTGATCAGATATTATTTAGATCAGATGCAAAGAGTAATTACTGGCAATTTAATCACAGGGATGTCTCACTTACTTGTCTAACGATTTGTGTATAGGGAATATATTTAATCTTTTGAATCCTAATACAGTTCCTTGCAGATTTAAATTTTTATAGCATGAATACTTAACACATATATCATGTATATTTCTCAAACTATTGGCACATGTTCAACCTCTTGAAATTGGTAACGTCATTTTTAGCGTCATGTGGACGCGTTCATTTAGGTTTTGAGGTATTTCTGAAGTACAGAGACTTTTAATGTGAGAATCGAATGAATTGGTTAGAAAAAATTGTTTGGCTGTATAGTGACTCAGATGAAAACTACAAGGCAGCACTGAAAGAATTATTAAAAACACAATCTTACAAGGAATCAAACTCAGTAACCATATATTCATATTAATAAATCAAGTGAGAATATATAACAAACAAGCTATCGTAATTGGAACTCTACATTGGAGAGATATACAGCGATAATATCAATTTACAAACTCAATTCCTTCATCAAAAGAGGTTTCCCCCCAAAAATATTTATCTCGCGGTAATAAGAATGCAATATTATAAACGACGCCACTGAAATGAGGGTAGAAAGCGACTAAGTAAGCTAAGGCATACTATGAGAAAGATAACTACTATACTTAGCTAGCAATTTGCATACTTCACGTGTATACTGCCCTGCCATAATCATACTTTAACATAACCAACATTCTGCAAAGAAGCACAAAGGAAAAAGCACACACACACACACACCCACACACACACACGACTGTCGTAACGGAACACATAAACATGCCGAACAAAAAATCTTATAGTTCAGTGCAATGGTACTTTTTATGAACATCATACTTTTAATCAGGGATAGGGAGATTTTTCGTTGAGAAATGAGATTGAAAACAATATCATCAGCCTCATGTATATGCTTAAGTGTTTATTATTCCTCCGCCCACCTTTGGTGGGGGAAGCATTAAGGGATTGGATTGTCTGTCCGTGCGTGCGTCCAGCGGGCGTGGGTTAGTGCGTCCGTAAGACTTTACTGGGCGTGATATCTTATGAACCCATTGACGGATTTCCACAAAACTTTTGTCAGTGATGAAGTGTCGAGATGATTTACTGATCAGCTAGGTTAAGGAGTCAAGGGTCAAGGTCATGTGGTTTCGATTTAATTTATCCTTGTGAGGGCGATATCTCCTGAAGGCCCTCGACGGATTTCTGACTAAACTTATGTCTGTGATACAGTATGAAGGAACGATGAACTGATTGGGTCAACAAGGTCAAGGGGTCAAAAGTCAAGGTCATGGTGTGGGCGTGATATCTCCTGAACCCCTCAAAGGATTTCAACCAAACTTTTGTCATTGACACTGTGAAACGACGGCATCAAGGTCAAGGGGTCAAAGGTCAAGGTCATATGGATCGACTCAGTTTATCTTTGGTCTCATTTCAACCCACAGTGAACCCTGTCATGGAGGTTGTATGTCAAGTCCGTGCTCAAGGCTTGGCGGAAACTTACCAAGCGACATTGTGTGAACAGCCCGGAGCCCAAATTCTCGACGTTTAATTTTTTCTTGAAACCGTTCGACGAATTTGCTCAACAGAAGGAAGAATTTGCATAGCGAATAGCCAAACGTAAAGTCCTAAAGTCGAGGATGTCATTTTCATTATGTGCTACATAACGGTAGACTTACACCCAACGAAGGAGAACCCACATGTAGTTCAGAGGTTAATGAAGACTCTAGAATTCTAACCCTTCAGAGCTAAAACATACTGTACCCTCCAAAGCTCGAAAAATCGTATAGAGGTGGTTCCTTTCAGTACAGTGACTTTCTTTTATTATATTCTTGGTATTTTCAAGTAGAAATCTTAACAAACATAATGTTATGAAAGCGAAGCGTTTAGATTACAAGGTTCACCTTCCCCTCTAGGTCCCCTCACACCTCGTGGACACTCCCCTCACCCCTTCTACATTGCCCTCACCCCTCCTGCACATATTCTCTCACCCCTCCTATGTACCCTTTCGCCCCCTGTTTATCTCCGTCACCCTTTCTGTGCATCCGCTCAATCTTCCTCCACACCCTCTCACACCCCACCACTAGTACATACCGTCTCAGCCCTCCTGTACACATCCTCTCCCCTCTTGTTCATTCCCTTCACACCGATTGTGTACATTCCCTTACCCAACCAAAGCATCCCCTTCTTCACTTTTATTATCTGTTAATATTATTATTACTATTATTATTATTATTATTATTATTATTATTATTATTATTATTATTATTACTATTATTATTGTTATTATTATTATTATTATTATTATTATTATTATTATTATTATTATTATTACTAAAGTTAGTAATTCGAGAAATGTTTTTTTTTTTAAACAAGGTGCGGTGGGTGAAACAGACATTTGCCCCACCTCCTTGAATTCCTCACTTCCTCCAACCACTTTCCCCCGTCCCACCCCACGCCGCTCTACCACCCCACACCTCTGAATCCGAAATGGCCGGCCACACGTCAGGGAACTGAGGTTTATGGTGTGTCAGGCCAGACACTGGCCTCACATACCCTACTGGTAGTGGGAAAGGGAGGGGGGATGGAGGGGATACAATACCTTATGCACAGTGCGCGCCTCACACCCTCATCGTAGCACCACAACGGTCAAAGGTTCCATGAAACTTTCCTGCCAGCTTTGGCGATGGAAGCTGTTTTAGCATTATCACCATCATTTTTTTTGTTTTAACTGAGAATATGGTTAAGTCGAATCCAGAAAGCAAGGAAACTGATGTCACTAAAAGAGAATTATCAACAGCGTGCCTTATGGAATGTTCTAGATATCTGCTCACGTAGTCAAGATTTTGGAAGCTGACTCTACCTTATAGGCCTAACCATCTGCAAATCTTTTTCTGTCTAGATATCCACGAAGTGGTAGTTGCGACGACCATCATCCACTTACGTGATATAGTCTACTTCCTCCTATGGTGACTCTACACTGAGTAACAGGCCTAATGATTGCCTGTAACCCAGAAATCCATTTACAACGCTCGGTGGTAATCATATAATCAAATAACAGGATGATGTGGAGCTTGCTATGGTGTCCCTGTTGACCGGGTGGAGAGACGCAAATGCGGCGTCTGTCCAAGAACCAAACCTTCAGACTTTTCCCCGAGCCTTGCTGTGCCGAGGAGCTCTCCACCACATAGGAACATCGGTTCACTGCATGAGATGGCCTGCGGGCAATTGTTTGCCTTCGGTTGACGAGTCTACTTGGCAAGACAGACTGGGGTTACTTTACTACTAATACTATTACACCTGCCCACACTCTGCTCACAATATTATCAAACGCAAAAGTTCACCATCATTTCCCTGCCGACTGTGGGTATAGAAGACGTTGCGTGAAATATTTAAATATGATACTAGTATGAAGCACACGACAAAAAAGTAGAAGGAAGAAAGGTCAGTTACATCAGAGAATCAATAAGAAATATCGAATGCAGGAAACCATGCTGGCATAGAATTGCCGGCAAACTTACGTTCGAGGTAGTATCTTACCATTCAGACTCTTATGACCCACTTTTAGTTATATAAAATCACGTGACGTTAATTGGACTAAAATACTAGCGTTATTATGACTGCGAAAAAAAATTACTGGTGACAGTATCAACACTTTCACCCCTTATACTTACTCACCACCGAATAAAATCGTCTGCCCTTAGCTGCAGCAGAATACACTAGAGTTGTCTTGACCATGAAGAGGGGTAATGATGCCAGTATTAACACTCAGGCTCCTATAAATCACTTTCAGCTACAAAAAAAAAATTGTTTTCCATTAGTTGGAGTTGAATTATTAAGCACACTGTTAAACATCTTGAATCCAACAGCTTAATTAATGACAGACAGTATGGTTTTCGCCACGAATGATCCACTTTTGATATACTAAGTCTCATGACTCATACCATCAATCAGTCAAATGACCAACATGGAGAAACCCATGCAGTAGCCCTTATTTCTAAAGTTTTTGACAGAATGTGGCACCATTCCCTATTATCCAGACTCCCTTGCTAAGGCCTATCATCTTTTGTCATCCTGATTTCCTCATATCTCAGCAACAGAAAGATATGAGTGTGGGGAGGAACAGGTTGGAATGATGGGACGATTGCAGATTCTCTTGTCTGTAGGTTCATCCTGGGGACCTTAACCTTGATGATGAGGAGGACTTCTAATACTTTGTAGGCGTCTCGTATCTGAAGCCCGACCGATGGCCAGGATGTTCTCTTCCATCATTTGTCTGGTCAGACGGGTATTGTGGCAATGTCTTGTGTGCGTGTTTTAGGGGTACCATTCTGCAGGCGAAGTACTATTCCTCGGCTAAGCTTGGTGGTTGAATATATATATATATATATATATATATATATATATATATATATATATATATATATATATATATATATATATATATATATATATATATATATATTGCCAGACGCCCTCAATCCCGTTTGGGGTGGCCACAAACAAATCGTCTCCAAGTCGCCCTGTCCCCCGCCATTTCACTGCCCTGCTCCCAACTCACACACCCCTCTCTCATATACCTCTCCACCCCATCCCTCCATCTCATCCTCGGCCTCCCCCTCCCTCTTCCCCCTCCACCTCACTCACATACACTCTCTTCGTCAGTCTTTCACCCACCAACCTCACCACAAAGCCAAACCACCTCAGTGTGTTCCTCATAACGCTTCCCTATCACATCCACATCCACACCACACCGCTCCTTTATATCCTCATTCGTCAGCCTGTCTCTCCACGTGACTCCACAGGCTCCTCTTAAATAACTCATTTCCACTGCTCTCACTCTGGACTTGTGTCCTTCCAACAATGTCCAAGCTTCACTTCCGTACGTTAGAGTTGGTATCACAATACTGTCATGTAGTAACTTTTTCACTTCCATGCTCACTTCCCTGTTTCTTATCACTGCTTTCAAAGGAGCCAGCAACCTTTCTTCCCTGCTGTACCCTTTCAAGCACTTCACCCCTCCAAACCTCCATCCTTACTCATCACACTACCCAAATACTTAAACGTACTCACATTTGCAATTCCTCACCATACAACCTCGCTGTACTCGTACATTCACTGACTTCACCTCTCTCAAAGACCATCACTTTACTCTTCCCTACATTCACCTTTAGGTTCCGTTTCTTAAACACTCTCTCAAACTCATCCACCAAGCCTTGCAGCTCCCCTTCGTCTTCACTCAACAACACATTATCATCTGCAAACAACAGTACAGGGAGTTTCCAAACACTATCCTCTCTCACCAGGGCCACTCCAACATCCACTACCCTACCTTGTACCTCTTTTATTACCCCATCCATGTACAGATTGAACAACCATGGAGACATGACACATCCCTGTTTCAACCCAACTTTCAAAGAGAAAAATTCACTTAGTTCACCATCCACACGCACTGCAGCCTTCGCACCATCGTACATACTCTTCACAGCGTTCAACAACTTCCCCATCTACTCCATATATTCTTAACACTCTCCACAATCCTTGTCTATCCACCCTGTCATATGCTTTCTCCAAATCCATGAAAGCCGCATACAACTTCTTTCCACTTCTCTAGAAACTTTTCCACTAAAGATCTAAGAATGAATATCTGATCTACACAACCTCTTCCCTTCCTAAAGCCTCCCTGTTCTTCTCCAACTAATTTCTCTGTTCTTTCTCTAACTCTGTCTATAAGTATCCTACCATACACTTTTCCTATTATACTAAGAAGACAAATGCCCCTATGATTACCACACACTTCTTTTTCCCCTTTTCCTTTGTACAAGGGAATAATTATACCTGACTTCCCAATCCTCCAGGACTCTACCTTCCTCCCAGGCCAATCTGCACATCTTCCACATCCATTCTACTACTATCTCTCCCCCATGCTTCAGCATTTCACCACACACTCCATCAATTCCTGGGGCTTTCCCCGATTTAACTTTCTTCATTGCTTCCATAACTTCTATCCTACTGATTTCTTCCTGTCTTCTCACCTCCCTCCTTCTCCCAGCCATTCCCCAGCCACTTATACTCGCATTACTTCCATCCTCTACGTTCAACAATTCCTTAAAGTGTTCTCTCCATCTGCTCACTTTTTCTCCCTTCTCCACTAGTAATCTACCATTTTTATCTTTCACTCCCCTGCTAACTTCACTTCCACCCTGTCTTACTCTTTTCACTTCTCTCCAGAACATTTTCTTACAGTCCCTCCACTTTACACTCAAATTCCTTCCAAATTCCTCATCCACTCTCTTCTTACTCTCTCTTACTAATCTTTTCACCTCTCTCTTCCTTTCCACATATAACTCTCTCTTCCGCCTCTCAACTTCTTCCACGCCCCTATTTCTCATCCATTCATTGTATGCTTTCTTCTTTTGTGCCACAGCCTGTTTCACCTCTTCAGTCCACCACACTGTTCCTTGCACCCACCTCCGTCTTCTCTTCCTTCCACACACCACATCACGTGCTGCACATATTTCTTCTGTAAATATCTTACACATACCTTCCACGTCTCCCACCTGCTCCAATTCATATTTGCCCAATCGTTCCTCCACTTCTCTCTTATACTCTGCCTTTTTCTCATCCTCTTGTAACCTTTCCACTCTCCTTGCAACTACTCCTTCCTCTCGTCTTTCCCTTCTTCTATTCCTCCATCTTACTTGCATCTTAATTCTGGCCACCACCAAGTAGTGGTCAGAAAGTCCACTCCCCCAACCTCTATACACTCTTACATCCTTTACACATCTTCGCATCCTTTCATCCACACACACATAATCAATCATTGCCTTCCTTTCATTCAGTTCACCACCCACCCTTCTCATCACTCGCCATGTATACCTGTGGATCATTTTATGCCTGAAGAGGGTATTGGCTATCACCAATACCCTCCCAGCACAAATGTCCACTAACGCACTCCCATTCTCATCTATCTCAGCAGGCACACCCCACTCACCAACTATTCCATCCACCTTCACATTACCAACTTTACCATTCATATCACCAATCAAAAACACTCTCTCATTCCTTCCAAACTTTTTCATGCACACTTCCACATTTGTCCAGAACTCTTCTCTCACTCTTCTAGCACGATCTTGTGTTGGTGCATACACACACACAATCGCCCACATTTGTATTCCAACTTTCAACTTTACCCACACAATCCTTGACCCAACTGATCCATACTGTCTTATGCTCTTCTTCCATCTTTTACTCACAACTATACACACTCCTTCCTTTGCCCTCTCATTCTCATCTACTCCTGCACATATACCCCACCCATACTCCCATTCTCTCACACTTTCTCCTCTCCATTTTGTTTCAGTTATTCCACATACATCCACTTTCGCATCCTCAAGCACCTGGACAATCTCTCTCTCTTTCACCTCATCATTCGCTCCTCTTACATTCCATGTACTCATATATATATATATATATATATATATATATATATATATATATATATATATATATATATATATATATATATATATATATATATATATATATACACATAATATACAGTATACCCGTCCATTAGCAAATGCAAGGGAATAAATTTGTTAATTTATTTCTCGATGCTCAGCTTTTCGTTAAATCAAGTTTCTCCTTACACAGACTACTGTAGATCGTGATATTTCATTCATAAAGTACAGTCGACAGCAGAAGTTCGTCCCTCTCAACGTGCGCGATACGAGCCTTTTGAGTTGGGAACACTGTACGAGATAGAGTTGACAGGTATGGTTGAAAAAGCTAATATTAAAGAAATTTTTCCGGAGATGAGAACAAATTCCCGAGTGATATTATTAATATTGCAGCAGGTGGGATAATAATGTTATTGTGAAATGTATGACACTGATGTATGAAGGATCGTCGTTACGGACACAGACGCACACAATTATTTGAACTGGACTGATGTTGCCAGCAAGCATTATATGAAATAATATAGAACGTTTGCAGTCCTAAAGGTGAGTTTACAAGAAAACATTAATTACGATATCAGTTACACACTAAACATAGAAACTGACAGTGCGTGTTTCACGAGTATACGGTTTTGTTTCACAAGTTAAATCATTTCCCTTCCTCGCCTCTCTCTCTCTCTCTCTCTCTCTCTCTCTCTCTCTCTCTCTCTCTCTCTCTCTCTCTCTCTCTCAACCCGTCTCTCCTCTTCCCAGTCATGCTCTGCCATCATCCATGTTTCATTGCTAATGCTGAAAATTGTATGTCTGTAGGTAGAGTGTGGAAAGTAATCATTATAAAAGTGTTAAATGAGCTTCTTTTTCCCCTCCATGGCTAAGGAGTGTTATATATGACCAATATAAATGTTAGAAACATGGATAAGTCGTCACTTTGATGGTTAGGAGACATTACTTGCCACCATTTATATAACATATATCAATCGTTAATACAGTGCTCCAAATACACTCCCTCTCCACCTCCTCGCCGTCTCCTTCCTTCCCTCCCCCTTCCACTGTCTCCCTCACTCCTCCCTCCCTCCGCCCTCTTTACCAGTACCCCCATTTTCTCTCCTTCAACAGTCAACACCCTCAACCCCTACCCACGGTTTCATTTATTTGACCCTGCTTCGTTTTACCTTCCTAACTAGATCGGTTATTCATGACGAATACAGATAATATCAGTTACAGGATTTCAAGTCGTAACTGTAGTGACATTATAAACACAATAGGCTACACGTACAGGTTATATTGCCAACTGTATTACACACAAGTAACCAGATTACTTATCAGTAATAGGTCCATCGAAACTATCAATGCTCAGTACCCCCCCCCCCTTGCGGACTCTGCTCGCCTCCTTCCCTTTTCTGTATCCCCCACTCCTCCCTACACCTTATAACATATTTACCTGTATCTCAGCTTGTAATATAACTAACCCTTCCCTTACCCATGGTATTCCTGCTTCCATAATGCAAAGTCAGAGAATGCAGCCAGCAAGAGTATCCATATCATTCCATACCCATAGCTGCATAACATGGTCAGAACAAAAGGTAATGACATAGCGGTCCGTCAGCTCCATGAACATCTGCAATCGCCGATATTATCGATACATGAGTGACAACGACTCGTACGAATAGGAAGCGAACCTTTCCCATAATTAACCCTTTCACCGCGACAATCGGATACTTCCACTTACATCTGCGTGATGTCCAGGCTAACGGCAAGCATATTCCGCTAAGGAACAATCTACTCATCCAGAGGGGTTTAATCCCCTTTCATCGTATATTACGATGATTATGATTGCCAAATGTATGGCAAGAGGATACAGCTTTGTGACTATCATCAATATGCAATATTTAACGGTAAGAGAAGAACTACAAATTATCACCAAAATACCGTCATTACTTGTTCAGAAAATATTTTCTGGTTGCATGTAGATCAAACTCTTGTGCAACTCAACACACGCGATGATTAGTTTTAAAATTTTATTTTCTTCAGGGAAAAGAAGGACGTTTGTGCTTCATCTTTAAGTATGTTGGGATTTAAATAAGCGTATGCAAGAGATCAATGGCTAGGGGGGAGTAATAAAATGATGACTAAATTGAAGCACTGACTGCCGTTCCTTGAAGTTAATGCGTCTTGACCGCCACTGTCACGGTCATTATAATAATATTACACACATTAAGGAATACAATCCAAAAACAAAACCCAAATGTCGTTGTAATGTTCGGGTCCCGAGACAAAAATGAAGAAGGGAGAGAAAACAGACATTTAAATTGGCAAGGGAGAGAAGTCGGGCAGGGTCAGTACAATAAAACCGTGGGGAGAGGTTCAGATTGTTCTAGAAACAAGGGATACTGGTAGAAGGGGAGGAGGGAGGGGAAGGAGGAGTGATGGAGACAGTGGAAGGGGGAGGGAAGGAAGGAGACGGCGAGGAGGTGGAGAGGGAGTGTATTTGGAGCACTGTATTAACGATTGTTATATGTTATATAAATGGTGGCAAGTAATGTCTCCTAACCATCAAAGTGACGACTTATCCATGTTTCTAACATTTATATTGGTCATATATAACACTCCTTAGCCATGGAGGGGAAAAAGAAGCTCATTTAACACTTTTATAATGATTACTTTCCACACTCTACCTACAGACATACAATTTTCAGCATTAGCAATGAAACATGGATGATGGCAGAGCATGACTGGGAAGAGGAGAGACGGGTTGAGAGAGAGAGAGAGAGAGAGAGGCGAGGAAGGGAAATGATTTAACTTGTGAAACAAAACCGTATACTCGTGAAACACGCACTGTCAGTTTCTATGTTTAGTGTGTAACTGATATCGTAATTAATGTTTTCTTGTAAACTCACCTTTAGGACTGCAAACGTTCTATATTATTTCATATAATGCTTGCTGGCAACATCAGTCCAGTTCAAATAATTGTGTGCGTCTGTGTCCGTAACGACGATCCTTCATACATCAGTGTCATACATTTCACAATAACATTATTATCCCACCTGCTGCAATATTAATAATATCACTCGGGAATTTGTTCTCATCTCCGGAAAAATTTCTTTAATATTAGCTTTTTCAACCATACCTGTCAACTCTATCTCGTACAGTGTTCCCAACTCAAAAGGCTCGTATCGCGCACGTTGAGAGGTTGACGACTCTTCCTGCTGTCGACTGTACTTTATGAATGAAATAATACAGTCTTAATGATCTACTGTAAGGAGAAGCTTGATTTAACGAAAAGCTGAGCATAGAGAAATAAATTAATAATTTACTACCTTGCATTTTTAATGGACGGGTATACTGTATATTATGTGTATAATATATATATATATATATATATATATATATATATATATATATATATATATATATATATATATATATATATATATATGTATATATACATATGAGTACATGGAATGTAAGAGGAGCGAATGATGAGGTGAAAGAGAGAGAGATTGTCCAAGGTGCTTGAGGATGCGAAAGTGGATGTATGTGGAATAACTGAAACAAAATGCAGAGCAGAAATTGCAGAGAATGGGAGTATGGGTGGGGTATATGTGCAGGAGTAGAAGTAGAATGAGAGGGCAAAGGAAGGAGTGTGTATAGTGGATGAGTAAAAGATGGAAGAAGAGCATAAGACAGTATGGATCAGTTAAGTTAGGGATTATGTGGGTAATTAGGTGAAAAGGTGCAGTCATAAGTGTGACAGTTATTAATGTACTGTTTGCACCAACACAAGATCATTTTTGAAAAGTGAGAGAAGAGTTCTGGACAAATGTGGATGTGTGCTTGAAAAAGTTTGGAAGGTATGAGTTAGTGTTTTTGATTGGTGATATGAATGAGCAAGTTGGTAATGTGAAGGTGGATGGAATAGTTGGTGAGTGGGGTGTGTGCCTGCTGAGATAGATGAGAATGGGAGTGCGTTAGTGGTTTTATTTGTGCTGGGAGGGGATTGGTGATAGCCAATACCCTCTTCAGGCATAAAATGATCCACAGGTATACATGGCGAGTGATGAGAAGGGTGGGTGGTGAACTGAATGAAAGGAAGGCAATGATTGATTATGTGTGTGTGGATGAAAGGATTGCGAAGATGTGTAAAGGATGTAAGAGTGTATAGGGGTTGGAGGAGTGGACTTTCTGACCACTACTTGGTGGTGGCCAGAATTAAGATGCAAGTAAGATGGAGGAATAGAAGAAGGGAAAGACGAGAGGAGGGATGGGTTGCAAGGAGAGTGGAAAGGTTACAAGAGGATGAGAAAAAGGCAGAGTATAAGAGAGAAGTGGAGAGGTTTGATTGAAGCAAATATGAATTGGAGCAGGTGGGAGCATCTGGAAAGTATGTGTAAGATATTTACAGAAAGAAATATGTGCAGCACGTGATGTGGTGTGTGGAAGGAAGAGCAGACGGAGGTGGGTGCAAGGAACAGTGTGGTGGACTGAAGAGATTAAACAGGTGACTGTGGCACAAAAGAAGAAAACATACAATGAATGGATGAGAAATAGGGGCGTGGAAGAAGTTGAGAGGCGGAAGAGAGAGTTATATGTGGAAAGGAAGAGAGAGGTGGAAAGATTATTTGAGTAAGTAGAGAGTGGATGAGGAATTTGGAAGGAATTTGAGTGTAAAGTGGAGGGACTGTAAGAAAATGTTCTGGAGAGAAGTGAAAAGAGTGAATGACAGGGTGGAAGTGAAGTTAGCAGGGGAGTGAAAGATATAAATGGTAGATTACTAGTGGAGAAGGGAGAAAAAGTGAGCAGAATGGAGAGACTGCTAGATTTGTGGAATTGTTTAACGTAGAGGATGGAAGTAATGCCGTGCCTCAAATGGCTGGGGAATGGCTGGGAGAAGGAGGGAGGTGAGAAGACAGGAAGAAATCAGTAGGATAGAAGTTATGGAAGCAATGAAGAAAAGTTAAATCAGGGGAAAAGCCCCAGGAATTGATGGAGTGTGTGGTGAAATGCTGAGAGTATGGGGGAGAGATGGTAGTAGAATGGATGTGGAAGATGTACATTTGGATCAGCTGGGAGGAAGGTAGAGTCCTGGAGGATTGGAAGTCAGTGTCAAATTATTCCCTTGTACAAAGGAAAAAGGGAAAAAGAAGTGTGTGGTAATCATAGGGAGCGTTTATCTTCTTGGTATATTAGGAAAAGTGTATGGTAGGATACTTATAGACTGAAGTTAGAGAAAGAACAGAGAAATTGGATGGAAAAGAACAGGGAGGCTTTAGGAGAGGAAGAGGTTGTGTAGATCAGATATTCATTATGAGATAACAGTGGAAAAGTTTCTAGAGAAGGGAAAGAAGTTGTATGCGGCTTTCATGGATTTGGAGAAAGCATCTTAGTGAGGTGGTTGTTTAAGGATTATTGGAAATTGTTAAGAATATATGGAGTAGATGGGAAGTTGTTGAACGCTGTGAAGAGTATGTACGATGGTGCAGAAGGC
Source organism: Coenobita brevimanus (assembly GCF_032717465.1). Classification (NCBI taxonomy): domain Eukaryota; kingdom Metazoa; phylum Arthropoda; class Malacostraca; order Decapoda; family Coenobitidae; genus Coenobita; species Coenobita brevimanus. The sequence goes on from NW_027644158.1 coordinate 78,853, forward strand.
TGCAGTGCGTGTGGATGGTGAACTAAGTGAATTTTTCTCTTTGAAAGTTGGGTTGAAACAGGGATGTGTCATGTCTCCATGGTTGTTCCAATTATGTACATGGATAGGGTAATAAAAGAGGTACAAGGTAGAAGGTAGTGGATGTTAGAGTGGCCCTGTTGAGAGAGGATAGTGTTTGGAAACTCCCTGTACATTTGTTTGCAGTTGATAATGTGTTGGCTGAGTGGGAGACGAAGGGGAGCTGCAAGGCTTGGTGGATGAGTTTGAGAGAGTGTTTAAGAAACGGAACCTAAGGGTGAATATTGTGGAAAATTAAAGTGATGGTCTTTGAGAGAGGTGAAGTCAGTGAATGTACGAGTACAGCGAGGTTGTATGGTGAGGGGTAAATGTGAGTACGTTTAAGTATTTGGGTAGTGTGATGAGTAAGGATGGAGGTTTGGAGGGTGAAATTACTTGAAAGGGTAAATTTGTGAGGAAAGGTTGCTAGCTCACTTGAAAGCAGTGATAGAAAACAGGGAAGTGAGCATGGAAGTAGAAAAAGTTACTACATGACAGTATTGTGATACCAACTCTAACATTTGAAGTGAAGCAGACATTGTTGGAAGGTTAGTCGAGAGTGAGACAAGTGCAGATGGACTGTTTAAGAGGAGCCTGTGGAGTCACGTGGAGAGACAGGCTGACGAATGAGGATATAAAGGAGCGTTGCGGTGTGGATGTGGATGTGATAGGAAGCGTTATGAGGAACACACTGAGGTGGTTTGGCCATATGGAGAGGATGGAGAGGTGAAGAACTGACGAAGAGAGTGTGTGGTGAGTGAGGTGGAGGGGGAAGAAGAGGAGGGGGAGGCCGAGGAGGAGATGGACGGATGGGGGGGAGAGGTATATGAGAGAGGGGTGTGTGAGTTGGGAGCAGGGCAGTGAAATGGCGGGGGACAGGGCGACTTGGAGACGATTTGTTTGTAGCCACCCTTTACAGGGATTGAGGCGTCTGGCAATATATATATATATATATATATATATATATATATATATATATATATATATATATATATATATATATATATATATATATATATATATGACACCAAGCTTTAGCTGAGGAATCGTCATACATTATGCAGAATGGTACCCCTAAAACACGCACACAAGACATTGCCACAATACCCGTCTGACCAGACAAATGATGGAAGAAGACATCCACAGCCCATCGGTCAGGCTTCAGATACGAGACGCTTCACAAAGTATTAGGGTATCATCACTCAAGGTTAAGATTAGGATGAACCTACAGACAAGAGAAGTACAATCGAGTCCCATAATTTCCAACCTGTTCCTCCCCATTGCTCATATCTTTCTGTTGCTGAGATATGAGGAGAATCAGGATGACAAAAGATGATAGGCCTTAGCAAGGGAGTCTGGATAATAGGGAATGGTGCCACATTCTGTCAAAAAAACTTTAGAAATAAGGGCTACTGCATGGGTTTCTCCATGTTGGTCAATTTGACTGATTGATGGTATGAGTCATGAGACTTAGTATATCAAAAGTGGATCATTCGTGGCGAAAACCATACTGTCATCATTAAATTAAGCTGTTGGATTCTGAATGTTTAACAGTGTACTTCAATAATTCAACTCCAACTAATGGAAAACAATTTTTTTGTAGCTGCTGAAAGTGATTTTATAAGAATTATAGTGTTGTAATACTTATCATTACCCCTGTCACGATTGACAACTCTAACATTCTGCTGCAGCTAAGGGCAGACGATTTTATTCAGGTGGTGAATAAGTATAAGGGGTGAAAGTGTTGATACTGTCACCAGTTAATTTTTTTCGCAGTCATAATAACGCTAGTATTTTAGTCCAATTAATATAAAACGTGAGTTCATAACTAAAAGTGGGTCATAAGAGTCTGAATGGTAAGATACTACCTCGAACGTAAGTTTGTGGCAATTCTATTACAACATGGTTTCCTGCATTCGATATTTCTTAATAGTTCTCTGATGTAACTGACCTTTCTTCCTTCTACTTTTTTGTCGTGTGTACCTTCGATACTAGTATCATATTTACATGTTGCACGCAACGTCTTCTATACCCACAGTCGGCAGGGAAATGATGGTGAACTTTTGCGTTTGATAATATTGTGAGCAGAGTGTGGGCAGGTGTAATAGTATTAGTAGTAAAGTAAGCTTAGTCTGTCTTGCCAAGTAGACTCGTCAACCGAAGGCAAACAATTGCCCCTGCAGGGTCATCTCATACAGTGAACCGATGTTCCTATGTGGTGGAGAGCTCCTCGGCACAGCAAGGCTCGGGGAAAAGTCTGAAGGTTTGGTTCCTTGGACAGACGCCGCATTTGCGTCTCGCGATCCGGTCAACAGGGACGCACTGCGTAGCAATCTCCACATCATCCTGTTGTTGATTATATGATTACCACCAAGGCGTGGTAAATGGATTTCAGGTTACGGAAAATCATTAGACCTGTTGCTCAGTGTAGAGTCACCATAGGAGGAAGTAGACTATATGCTGTAAGTGGATGATGAGGTCGTCGCAACTACCACTTCGTGGATATCTCGAACGAAAAAGGACCACCAACGATGGTTAGGCCTATAAGGTAGAGTCAGCTTCCAAAATCTTGATTTCGTGAGCAGATATCTAGAACCTTCCATAAATTTTGCTGTTGATGATTCTTACCCATTGACATCCGGTTTCACTTTCTGGATTCGAACAATATCAATATAATTCTCACGACAAACCAAATGATCGTGATAATGTCTCTCAATAGCTTCCATCTTAAAACTGTGAGGAGAGTTTCCATGGAACCTTTGTGCCATTGTTGTTTGGTTGCTACGATGAGGGTGTGAGAGCTACTTGCACTGTGCATAAAATTATTGTATCCCCTCAATCCCCCTCCCTTTGCCACTACCAGTAGGGTATGGCATGAGGCCAGTGTCTGGCCTGACACACCATAAACCTCAGTTCCCTGACGTGTGGCCGGCCATTTCAGATTCAGAGATCAACAGTGGGGTGGGACAGCGATAAGGTGGGACGAGGGGGAAAGTGGTTGGAGGAAGTAGATGAATTCAAGGAGGTGGAGACAAATGTCTGTTTCACCCACCGCACCTTGTTTAAAAAAAAAAACATTTCTCCAATTGCTAACTTTAGTAATAATAATAATAATAATAATAATAATAATAATAATAATAATAATAATAACAATAATGTGAGTAATAATAATAAAACTAATAATAATAATAATAATAATAATAATAATAATAGTAATAATAATATTAACAGATAATAAAAGTGAAGAAAGGGGATGCTTTGGTTGGATGAGGGAATGTTACACAATCGGTGTGAAGGGAATAGACAAGAGGGGAGAGGATGTGTACAGGAGGGCTGAGACGGTATGTACTAGTGGTAGGTGTGAGAGGGTGTGGAGGAAGATTGAGCGGATGCACAGAAAGGGTGACGGAGATAAACAGGGAGTGAAGAGATTACACTGGGAGGGTGAAGAGAATATGTGCAGGAGGGAGGTGAGGGCAATGTGGAAGGGGTGAGGGGAGTGTCCACGAGGTGTGAGGGGACCTAGAGGGGAAGGTGAACCTTGTAATCTAAACGCTTATTTCATAACACTTATTATGTTTGTTAAGATTTCTACTTGAAAATAAGAAGAATATAATAAAAGAAAGTCACTGTACTGAAAGGAACCACCTCCTCTTGTTTTTTCGAGTTTTGGAGGGTACAGTATGTTTTAGCTCTGAAGGGTTAGAATTCTAGAGTCTTCATTAACCTCTGAACTACATCTGGATCCTTCGTTGGGTGTAAGTCTACCGTTATGTAGCACATAATGAAAATGACAATCTCGACTTTAGGACTTTACGTTTGGCTATTCGCTATGCAAATTCTTCCTTCTGTTGAGCAAATTCGTCGAACGGTTGAACCAGAAAAAATTAATCGGTGCGAATTTGGGCTCCGAACTTGTTCACACAATGTCGCTTGGTAAGTTTCCGCCAAGGCCTTGAGCACGGACTTAGCCATACAACCTCCATGACAGGGTTCAATGTGGGTTGAAATGGGACGAGAGATGGCTTGGAGTCGATTCTCTATGACCTTGACCTTTGACCCCTTGACCTTGATGCCGCCGTCGTTTCACGGTATCGACGGCAAGAGTTTGGTTGAAATCCTTTGAGGGAGTTCAGGAGATATCACGCCCACACCATGACCTTGACCTTTGCCCCCTTGACCTTGTTGACCCAATCCGTTCATCGTTCCTTCATATACTGTATCACAGACATAAGTTTAGGTCGAAATCCGTCGAGGGCTGGGAGATATCGCGCCCTCACAAGGATAAATTAAATCAAGACCGGCGACCTTGACCCATGAAGCTCCTTAACCTAGCTGATCAGTAAATCATCATTGCTTGTCATCACTGACAAAAGTTTTGGTGGAAATCCGTCAATGGGTTCATAAGATATCACGCCCAGTAAAGTCTTGCGGACGCTTTGCTTACCCACGCCTTTTGGACGCTCTTTGGACAAATGATCTAGTCTCGTAATGCTTCCCACCAAAGGTGAGCAGGAGGAATAATAGCCGCTTAAGCATATACATGAGGCTGATGATATTATTTTCAATCTCATTTCTCAACGAAAAATCTCCCTATCCCTGATTAAAAAATGTATGATGTTCATAAAAAGTGCCATTGCGCTGAAGTATAAGATTTTTTGTTCGGCATGTTTATGTGTGCCGTTACGACAGTCGTGTGTGTGTGTGTGTGTGTGTGTGTGTGTGTGTGTGTGTGTGTGTGTGTGTGTGTGTGTGTGTGTGTGTGTGTGCTTTTTCACTTTTATTTGCTGCTTTGCAGAATGTTTGGATATCATTAAAAATGATTATGTGGGGCCAGTATACACGTGAAGTATACAAATTGCTGGCTAAGTATAGTGGATTATCTTTCTCCCATAGGCTGCCTTGGCTTACTTAGTCACTTTCTACCCTCATTTCTAATTAAAACATATAGTTTTACATAATATTGCATTCTTATTACCGCTAGATAATTTTTTTTGAGAAACCTCTTTTGATGAAGGAATTGAGTTTGTAAATTGATATTATCGCTGTATATCTCTCCAATGTAGAGTTCCAATTACGATAGCTTGTTTGGTATATATTCTCACTTGATTTATTAATATGAATATCGTTTACTGAGTTTGATTCACTTGTAAGATTGTGTTTTTCGTAAATTATTCTTTCAATGCTGCCTTGTAGTTTTCATCTGAGTCACTATACAGCCTAGTAATTTTTTCTAACTAGTTGTTCGATTCTCACATTAAAAGGTCTCTGTGCTTCCAGAAATACCTCAAAACCCTGAACGCGTCCACATGGCGCTAAAAATGACGTTACCAATTTCAAGAGGTTGAACATTTAAATAGTTTGAGAACCATGCATGATATATGTGTTAAGTATTCATGCTATAAAAATTTAAATCTGCAAGGAACTGTATTAGGATTCAAAAAGATTAAATATATTCCCTATACACAAATCGTTAGACAAGTAAGTGAGACATCCCTGTGATTAAATTGCCAGTAATTACTCTTTGCATCTGAATCTAAATAATATCTGATCAGTATCAGCATTAAACTACATTACTGCGAGCGAGGGCGAAGCACTGACTAGTGCTCGTCAGGTGGTGGGCATTTTCTCACATATGGGCGACCCGAACCCGCCCCAACTGATTTCACTATTGAGAAGCTTTACATCTCGACATGCACAGGGTCAGATGCCTGTCAGTTTGTACCACAACATTAGCCCAATTCTTCAGGATTTGTTTTTGACCGGTTTCATCACACGCAGGCGGTGCATGCGTAGCACGTGACACAAATATAAACTGTTCAACAGTGATAAGGTTAAGTTAATGACTTTCTATTCAGAATGTGATTCGCAGTACAGGAACTGTGCATTTCCCTTTCTTATCACCTGGAAGAACTTTTTTTTTTTTTGAATCATCGTAAAACGGACGGTATTAAACGTTGTTATCAGCGAAGTTGTATCGAGGAAACGATACTTTCATTTAGAAACTGACATTAGATTGAATCGTTTGCAGCGGTTATTAAGTATACACACACACACACACACACACATACACACACGCACACACACACACTTTTGCACCGCTCGCCGGCTCGGTGGTAACGCTATCGCTTAGCGTCTGCTAAGAGCGGGGGTTCGCGCCCGCTGAGGTTCTGGCGAAAAGCTTCACTGGTGAAGCGGGTGATCTCTCTCCTCCTTGAGCATGAGGATGAGCGTGTGTGTGTTAAAGTCAAGGCTTTGCCCTTAGATCGGACTATATGAGCTCTCTGCTCTCCTCCAGGAGGGTAAAATGCTGATGATCACAACCATCACGTGATCCTGATGACCAGGTGAGTGGTCACACACACACACACACACACACACACAAACACACACACACACACACACACACACACACACACACACACACACACACACACATCTCTTGCATATTACAAATAATAAAGCAATACAAATTAGGTCTAGCAAAAATTGATTAACCGCATCATTCGGACTTTGTCTTTTCAAGTTAATTAGCGAATTTCAGGAAGCGTTCATTGGGAAAATCCATAATGAGGGAAGACGTAATTATGACATTGGTGGATATTCCCAAGTCTTGTAATAACTTGCCATTCGATCACTGCAGATTATAATGATCACGGACTTGCCATTTCAATTACCTCCGGCTGATACGTCCATCATATACACGCCTCAACCACTAACGAAGCTAATTAATTTCCAGTATCAAATTCTCTCTTTTGGGGGAAATATCAAGGTACGTTGCCCATTTCACACTCATTACCATAATCATAGTAAAAATCTCATCATCTTTTACGCAGATTCCAAATTGCGAACCGTATTTCCCGCTTCACCGAGTTTTAATTCAAAAATAGAAGTCGTATTTTCCGGGGCATGGGTGTGGACGATGGGTAATGAATGGGGACATGGGTGGATATGGTGAATGAATATTGATAGTTGAATGCTCATGGAGTAATGGGAATAGAAGGTCCCCAATGGTGAAATTGCTGGAGATGAGGCAGTGGGTGGTGCGGGGGCATGGATGGGTGGATGAATGTAGATGGTGAGTAGGAGAGTAGATGGATGGATGAAGATGGATGGAATATGGTGGGGTGAAGATGCCACTTGTAAGTTTGTATTGTCGCGGTCGTCGGTCAGTGTGGGTGGGGGCGTGGATGGGGGATGTAGTGGTGGAGATACAGTGGGTGAGTGGAAAAAGTGTGTGAATGAATTGGTATAGTGTGGAGATGGATGAAGTCATTGGGTTGGCGGATGGAGTGGATGACTCTTATGGTGTGGCGGGTGGATGGACAGGGTGGGTGCATGTAATAATGGATGAGATGAAATTCAAAGAGGTAACTGATATTGCAGAAAATTTCAGGTGAAGGTGTCTTTGTGAGCGATGGTGAAGTTACTTTGGAGAACGAGTATGCAAACGGTTTAATCTGGGCAGGAGTATGGATGTATAGATATATTGAATCAAAAAATTGATGAGCAGATACATGAGCGAGCTTTCTGTCATGAAATCTGTGTGGCAGTGAGATTCTGTACAGGATAATTGTTTGCTCAGTGGTGGAATACAACCAATAGACTGCAGTCCAAATGTTGGCAGTGTTAGTTTCCAGGCAGTATGTTTCGATATATAATAAGCTGGCAGCCTACTTTTATTGATTTCCTAAGGTTTGCCATGTGCCATACCACGTTAGGTACACCGCTTCCCATCCGATCAGTGAAGTTAAGCAACGTTGGAGTCGTTGGAAGTACTTGGATGGGTGACCGCCTGGGAACACCAGATGCTGTTGGCATCTCTCAGTAATATGATGAGTTCTGGTGGAAGATTAGTGCTCCTCCCTGTAAAAAAATTAACTCTAAGCCCTTGGCCACCCCGTTTGGGATACATGGCGTCTGGCAATGAATGAATGGGAAACATGAGGTTTCCCGGATTTTGTGGCTTTCTTGATGATCCCTACCGTGGCTGCATCAGCGTTCAACCGGTACATTTCAAACGATCTTCAAAGTAAATGCGTTTTGCTGGTTACAGTGAAATTAACTCTATCAGGCCGTTTGTTTCCACTGTCAGTTTCATTAAACCGTTGTGGCGATTAACTGTAGAAATAAAAATGATCGGAACCAAATGGTGAAGAATATTTGCTCTTTCTCAAGACTCCTATCATGTTCTGTCAGTCCCATAAATTAGCTTGGAAGTAGCTTAAGTAGGTGTACTTTGCGGTTGTGCTGTGAAAGGGTTAAAACGGTACACAAATACAAATTCTCAAAGTCAAACCCTTTTCAAATATTTTACAAATTGGCGTGTTGTTTTCAGGAAGCAGGACAAAGAAAGCGAATAATAAATAATAATACACATGTCATTATCTGTCTATGAATTATGATACTATTATTTTATTCTAGCTGCTTACAGCTGGCACAGGTAAAATTCCAGGTAAATGATAGATTTACTTTCTTGACATCCGTGTGTGCAGTATAATTTGACAACATATCAGTATAGCCTGCACGTCGTTATTTTGAAAGATGTCTCCCATAAAAGGTCTCGAAGCATTTTGGTGCTCCTCGTGAAAATATTTTGACTTCAGCATGATATTTTGGCGAAATATCCCTCTATCATGTGGAGGCTGCAGAGAGGGTTGAACCAGTATTAAAAGGGAGGGTTGAACCAGTATTAAAAGAGAGAGTTGAACCAGTATTAAATGTGAGTTTAACCAGTATTAATCCCCTATACGACTTGGGTATTTTCGTATACCTGAATGAACTATAGCCTGGTATGGCGAAAAAAAAGGTACAAAATGACGTGCTCTGGGATACGGGATATGTACTTTAGAATAGCCCGTTACGATGGACTGAGTACACTCACTAACTAATGACTAGGCTTAGTAAAATTGTGTGGTGTCAGCAAGAATAAGTTGCAGACGATGTCCTCATGGTTAATTGATTATAAACAGATGTGTACTTCTCATTTTTATTCCTACTTCCCTGCCTAAACCTTTTTTCAGCTTAGACACGAGCGAAGTACTTGAAGGTTGTGGAGGGAATAATTCAGTTAAAAAATACGAGTAAGCTGCTTCCGAACTGATGTTTGTCCTAAACTCAATGAAACTTCTGTCTGGTTACAGCATATAATGCGAATGTTGTCCTCTTGGGTATTGGGTATGTCCAGGATAGGCCATGGGACAGCATGGGTACACTTGACGCTGACTTACCACCGGTCGTGAACCCACCCGTGGAGTTAGTAAAAGATACTGTACTGGGATAAGGTGGGTAGCAATGTGCCAGTGAGAGAAGTGCTAGAGTAGTGGTGGGAGGAGAGAGAGAGACAAGAGAGATGAGAGAGAGAGAGAGATGGAGAGAGAGAGAGAGAGAGAGAGAGAGAGAGAGAGAGAGAGAGAGAGAGAGAGAGAGAGAGAGAGAGAGAGAGAGAGAGAGAGAGAGAGAGAGAGAGATATGGGGGTGGGTGGGCGATGAAGTAGTAGATGGGACACTGTGAATGGGGAAAAAAAATGTTGCTTATCATGCTTCAAAAATGTATGATAGCTTTATTTAAACTATGATGCTATTTGAATGTCTCTTCATAATTTTAAACACAGCCTATCCAGAAAATCTCTGGGGAACTATGCTAAGGAGTTGCTAGATAACACCTACAGTTTGATATGAAATAGTTCTTAAAACTTTGGGTAATTAGAAGTAACTCTATCTATATAAATCTATAATATAGTCTAATTAGTAATTCCGCTATATTCATGCAAGCAAAACTGTGTTTAATTTCTGCCCTCATCTGACTGTAAATCTACCTGTGCATATATCTGCAGGACACTGTCTACGCATCTGCCCACTTTACCGTGATGGCACTTCCTCCAGTTTTAGTTACCTCCACCACTGGGCGTCTAGGTATTTCCCCATAGATCTCCTTACTTGATGCTTGTGTCTATAACCAATCACCTCTTTATCTTCACATTCGTGCCTCATACTTTGCTCTCTCTCTCTCTCCCCCCCTCTCTCTCTCTCTCTCTCTCTCTCTCTCACACACACACACACACACACACACACACACACACACACGCACACACACGCACACAAATATGTGCCTATCACTTATAGGCTATGTCTGTATTTATCTGTCTATTTATCTATCTCTGTGCATATAGATAAATAGATAGGTAGATAGATAGATAGATAGGCCACATTTTAAAACAAGAACAGAGAAATAAAAAACAAATTAAGTTAAACTGACTTGTGAATTGTTTAGGATACATTTTACTTCGTCTTTAGTCTGTATCTTGAGAGCAGCAATTTTGGGAGGAGTCAAGTTCTAGTAAAGGAACGTTTTGAATGACTTGCTCTAAGGGTAGAATTTCTGACAAACGCATTGGCAAGAATATTAGCTTCTCTACGAAGGTCCTTTACAATGTTTCCATGTGAAGAGCTTAGTGGGGGAAATGGGTGAGAAGACTTGTTAATGTCACTGTTGAAAAGATTAGAAAATTTAGTCTCAAAGCATTGCATTAATAGTAATATTATTAATTTAATGGTCTGGATGCTTGGTTGTATGGAAAGTCTGAACTGGTAGAATTAAAGTGTGTTTAACTTGTGAAAGGTTCCTAACAATTTTAAAGTGACTGAGGGATTCGATATCATTATTTTTCTTTAAATAGTAGATTATATGCTAAAGACAAATTTTGGGTTCTTATACTAGCACTATTGCAGTCGAACCATTTTGAAGAATTAGAATCTTTTTATTTTATATAAATATATATATTCCATATCAATATATATATATATATATATATGTACTATATGATGCACTCGATGATATATATATATATGTATTTATGAAGAGTTGAAAGAAGGATTAGGAAGGGTACCTAGACCCAACAGTGTTTTTTTGAATACGTTGGAGACTTTAATGCAGTAATGGGCTGTTCAAATAGAGGGATTTGAGGCATGTATGGGTAAGATAAGTTGGTAGTACGGATGAGTGAAAACAGAGTGAGGTTTGGAAACTTCTGTATATTGAATGACTTAGTTATCGATTTCATTTTCTCCTCTTGGCATTGCAATATACACAAGACAACTTGGGTGTGCGCCGTGTGGAAAATATAAAAATCAGATTGAGTATCGCTATCAGTAGGAGGCATAGAAGTTCTCTGCTAGATATTCATAACAAGCGGGGAGCGGATATTGGTAGTGACCATCAACTCAACATTGCAAAAATAAGGTTTAAACTTAAAAATCAGAAGAAGGAAAAATCTGGTGTTGGTAGATACGATGTTGTTAAGCTTAGAAGGGAAGGAGAAAGAAAGGAGAAGATTCAGATTAGAATGCAGAAATAGGTTTTTGGTGTTGGAAACGTTGGAAGAGGGGAGAGAAGTGTAGATGAAGTGTGGGAGGATGTGAACAAAGTTTTGCATCAGTTTACTGGTGAATGTCAGATTGGAAGGAGACATAGAGTCAGGAGAAAGAAATGGATATCAAGATGAAACGTGGGATATGATAAAAAAGAGAGGTGAGGCTAAATTGTGAGTGAGATTCTGTGCGTTGATGAACGAGAGATTGAATTAGCAAGAACTGCGTACTGGAGTTTGGAATTCAGAAGTAAGAAGGTTAGCTAGGAGAGATAAAAGAAGATGTGTGGATGAAAAGGTTGCAGAGACTGAAATCTTAATAAACAAAAATGATGGTTGAGTCAAAGAATAGCATCATGAATCGATTAGAGAACTGAGTGGTAATGCAGGTAAACGCAAGGAAATACCGATTAGAGACACATGGAAGGAAATTTATTGACCAAAGATGGAGATATTAAAAATAGATGGAAAGAGCATTTTGAGACAGTACTTAATAGACCAATACCACCAGAAGAGGATATACCGTCTGCTCAGGAAGATTTAAACATAGAAAATGGAGGATTGAGGCTTGCAGAAGTGGAAGAAAGCAGTAAAACGGTTAAAAGATGATAATGCACTAGGGGAAGATGGTTTCTTTCCGGAAATGTTTAAAGTGGAGGAGGATAGATGTAATAATGATCTTGATAAAATATTCAATGAGATATCAGTGGAGACAGGGTTACTACCATCAGTTTGGAAGAATCAGTGCCATTGTTAAAGTTCCGAAGAAAGGAGACCTGAGTGAATGTGGTAATTGGAGGGGAGAATCTCTTTGTCATCGCAATAGATTTCCCAATTTTCAGTAGAGTCATTTTAAATAGGTTGGAGCCAGTGGTTGAGGGTATTCTGAGGGATGAACAGGCTGGCTTTAGAAAGGGACATAGTTGCAATGATCAGATCATTATAGTTATGCATTTAATTAGCGAGTTATTGAAATGAGAGTACAATTCAGTCTTTGTTTTGTTATTTTTGAAAAGGCTTTTGATAGTGTTTCGAGAGAGACTATGGGGAAAAGTCATGAGACATTATGGAATACCAGAGGAGTTTGTGAGGGTCATTTGCTGAACATACGCATGAAGATTGCATTTAATAAGGAAGTGATGGTTGATGGTTGTCTGAGTAGTTCAATTTGAAGTCAAAGTTGAGTAATTCAAAAAGGTGGTGTTCTATCTACTTTACTCACTATATTGAATTAGTGATTACATTATGAAGCATGATTGAATAAGAAACCAGTGCAGGTATACTTTGGGGAGAGAACAGGAAACTTTTGGATTTAGATTATGCAGATGATATAGTTTTGATTTGTGATGGGCCAGAAGAGATGCAGAGAGTGTTGGACTAGCTGGTGAAGTGAAGGTCGCAAGGTGGGTTTGGTTATTCATTGTGGTAAACTGAAATAATCAATATGAACCACTACAGGCGTACTAGGAATGTGTAATTGGAGGTATGGTTGTAAAGCAAGTTGATAGGTTTAAATATTTAGGTACTTATTTAGCCAAGGATGGTTCTTTGAACTTTGAATTCGAGGAAAGGTTAAAGAAGGCTAATCAGGCAATGGGAATGCTTAAAAATATTTGGAATAATAACAATTTCTCTGTGCATACAAAAATAAAACTTTATAAGGTAAATGTGGTTAGGAGTATCTTAATTTATGGATTTACGAGTCTTAGTACAGCACTTTTAGTGACTATGGAAAATAAATTCTTGGTGTTTGAAAAATAAAAAACATAGAAGAATAATGGGAGTTAAATGGTGGGAAAAGATACCAAATAAACAGAATTAGAGATGTAACGGGAGTGCAGCCGATCGATGAATATGTTGGATTCTCAAGATGTGAAGTGACTGAGACATGTGTATAGGAGACAGGGAATAGTACGAGGTACACCAGGGTGGGTGGCA
>NW_027644159.1:0-4995 GCF_032717465.1 Coenobita brevimanus
TATTGTTTATTAGATATTCACTTAGAACAGCTTGCCTCAACTTACTGCATACTTGAATGTATGTTGTGGTTTTGGTGCAGCCCTTATTAGCAATAATTCTTCCTTATGGCATTTCTTTTATTGCCCTTACCTGCCCCGGAGGGGCTTGGGAATAGGTTTTGCTTTATCTCGATTTGTCTGTCTGACTGTCTGTTTATATGTCTGTCTGTCTGTGTGTTAAGAAATTTACGTGAAAAACTACTGGTGCAATTTTGACTAAAATTACTGGGATGATGGACTACGGCCCTCTTATCACGTGATTAGATTTTGGCCAGACCGGGCCAATTCCCAGGCTAGAGGCCGAAAAAAATACAAAATAAAAAAATCGCCACAACTCCTTTCAAATTCGTCCTATCGACATGAAACCAAAACCTAAATGTGCATCTCTCAAATCTGCATCCTATAACATGCATCATTACATCAAGGCGGGTCCCCCCCTCCCTTAGCAGTAGGGGAGTCAATGTCAGGTGGATCAGGCCTAAAATTTTAAACGGGCATAAAATCATCAGTTTTCACCTGATTTACTCCAGATTTGATATGTGACATCTTTGACTAGATATCCTGTTGTGTTTATACCTCATGACTAAAATGACTGCCGGGGACGGGTTTGCTGTGCCTTGGCACCGCTTCTTTATTATTTTTACCGATCATGCTCCGAACATGTCATCTGTGTGTGTGTGTGTGTGTGTGTGTGTGTGTGTGTGTGTGTGTGTGTGTGTGTGTGTGTGTGTGTGTGTGTGTTCACATCTTCGACCATCTGCTTGTCTGATTGTGTGAACGTTCATCTGTCTGTCTCTCCGTTTGTCTACTTTTCCTTCTGTCTGCTTGTTATTCCAGGCTTTTGCGGCCATAATGTTAAAACTGAGTGAACAAACTTTGAGGAGCTTCTTATTTTAACTTATTTATTAAATACCTGCATTTTTGGATGATACGCAAGGTGGTCCCTATGGTACGCATCCCAGTTGTTTTGTGTTGCAAGGACGGCTCAGCCAGTGTCCATTTCCAACAACCTTGTTCACTTACAACAATGTATGTTTTTTTCGTCCAGTGGTGGGATAGTTGTTTAGTAACTTCACGAAGGAAATATTTTCTTATTTGAAATATAGATAGATATATAGATAAACAGATAGATACGTAGATACATAGAGAGATAGAAGATAGACTAATTGATTGATTGATTGATAAGATAGTTACTGGTGTTTATTTATATATATATATATATATATATATATATATATATATATATATATATATATATATATCAGCCGTGGCTCATTGGGTTAGAGCGCTCCGCTCTGACCGCAGGGTCGGAGGATCGAATCTACCCAAGGGTCATTGGTAGACATCAGGAAGGGCATCCGATCATAAAATGCTACACGCTCCAGTCCAAAAGTCCTCTACCCAGAGGCAACGCCTTAGCCTTGCTGGGATACCTGGCGTAAAACCAAATTATTATTCTATTATATATATATATATATATATATATATATATATATATATATATATATATATATATATATATATATAATCATCTCATCAGCCGTTTGAGTGACCATTGCAGGACCGGCCTATCCCCACCGAAGTGAGGATGATACAGCCAATGTATCTCTACCAAGTGACTTAGGCTGTCTAGTAGAGATTGTACGTAGAGTGAGAAGTGCTTGTAAGTGTAGTTGTAGTGTTGGAGTGGCTTTGGATGTGTGTGTAGTCTGTGAACCAAGTATAATCAGCCCGCGCAAGCCGACTGGGTGCAAGCATACTTTATAGTATGTGACACTGGTTCAACCACAGCACCCTTTGTGTCCGCCAATGCAGTACTTGGCCTGAAGAACGCTCCCAAAGTTTATTACCCTGGCGGGGCGCGATCCCTCGTTCTTCAGTGTACGAAAATGCACACTTTACCAATGTATCATTTTAAGCACATCAGGAGGAGAGGTCTTTCCCAAGCTAAATGAAATCGTATGTTGGTAGCAAAAAATAAAACAAAGTCAGTGCAGCAGCTGTTGTAGCCCAAGTTTCATCTGAATGTGAACCCAGTGTACTGCCGACTGAAATTACCCTTCTGCTGCAGGCAGACACCTAATGACATGCTGCATGAAGGCGCCACTCTCCAGCACAAGGGGTCATTGTACTGAAGGGACTCTTGGAGACTGTTACTACACTCTTTTTGCCTTAAATTGGCCCAGTTTCTTGCTCCATTGCAACTTATTTCACGGAGGTCATATACAGAAACAGACAATGATACGACTCTACGCCCTTTCCATTGTAATTCTCCATGACTATCGCCATATGTTATAGTTAATCTGTTGTTACATCTCAACAAGAAAATTTTAAAAAATACAGTTTTAAGCCTAATTAGAGCGAAAATAGTATTATATCCAAAAATAACAGATCTTTCATAGGACGTACAGAAAAGTCTATGTCAGCTGCATTAAAAAAGACTAATAATATTATATCCATTTCCTAGTGAGTCTAGAACCTTAATTGTCGGTTGACTTCTTACTGTCCGGCAAACGCCAGACGCTTCTATTTATCATTAGGATGGCACTGGGAGCAGTAATTTGAGATGGCGTAGTGACTTCAGAAGAAAGAAGAATAAGTGATTGATTAGGAGAATGTATATGAGTGAGGCAGAGGAGAGGGTATGAGCAGGAAGAGCAGAAGACCTAAGATGGAACGGAGGGATAGGGTGGAGGGATAAATGCAGAAGAATATTGTGCGCTGGATAAAGGGCAGACTGATCGTGGAGGACAGGGTGATATGGAGGCGATTCGTTTGTTGCCACCCTCTCCAGGTTTGAGATGTCTAATTGTAGATATTCAGAAAAATGGGAATGTTCCGAGATGTAAGGGGTCAGAACGTTGCTATCACCTTCCCACTGATGCAAAATGTTTACTATACTCATCCCAAGGTTGGATTTTAAAAAACTGAGGAAAAAAAAAAAACTCATGTACAGGTATGTGACTATCCCCCAGATGTTTTCCTTTTGGGGTAAGTATTTGTGTGTTCTTAGGGATGGTATAAGACGTGTGTGTGGGTGTGGGTGTGTCCCTTCACGGGAACCCCCATGTCGCGGTGGGATGGCTTGCGTGCCCTGTTAATAGGACTGTGGCACGGCAGTGTGTGTTTTCTCCAGTTAGCTCTTCTTACTTTTTTCTAGTCTTAGCCACTGATGTTGTTTGTCATGTTTTGGGAATTTATGCCAGTGACATAGTCACCTCATAAACGGTGCATTTACCCTTGTAGCCGCTGTTTCGGTGACTGTGGGTTCGAATTGGAAATCAGTCTAACCTGAGTTTGATTCTGGGTAGGGTTGGCCGGTTTACGAACACTAACTGAGTGAAGATCAGGCATAGACCTCCAAAGTAACAGTTAACTTTTGTAAATACCGGCGCGCGCGCATGTGTGTGTTCGTGTGTGAATATATATATATATATATATATATATATATATATATATGGGGCGGGGGTCTATGTGTGTGTGTGTGTGTGTGTGTGTGTTTAGGGACCAGAGGCTAAGCTATTTTATTCCAGAAACTGCAAGTGCTGGTAATCACCCACACCTCTCATGGTATTAAGTGACAGGAAAACAAGCGAACAACAATTTGTCTCCTTTGAAGGACTGGGATCGTAACGTCCAAAACACACGACTTTAACTGAGCCTAAATGGTTTTGGAGAATGAAAAATTCCCGAATGCGTGACTCACATGATCTGCATTTTTGTGAGCTTTATAAGGCAAGTGCAGGTAGATTTCCATTTGACATCCACCTAATTCTCAGGAATGATTGGCTGAAATACTAATAATTTTTGTGTATTACTCGTTTGGTTGGAAATCTATCTATCTATCTACTTGTTTATATATATATATATATATATATATATATATATATATATATATATATATATATATATATATATTACGGTATATCACGAAGGTGCAAATGCCGTGGAACGCATAGCCTCACTCACCCTCCCACTCCACCCTCCCTCTGTGCAACGCTTCAGGCAGCAACTGTTCCCTCTCTAAGTATCTCCTGACAGGAATGATCGACCTGCTCCAGCCATAAGTTACATGGCCTTCCCCTTAGCCTCCTCAACCCTGGGTTAACTCGTTTAGAGATCACCCTGTAAGCAGGATCATCCTTAGGAACGCGGGCCAAATGCCCATATAGCTGGTTCTGGCATTGACTTATTATGTCGGTAATAGGCTTCGGATCAGTCTCATAGAGTAGTAGCTAGTCGTACCAGCGGTATCCCATGATCCTGTGAAGACACTTAGTACCAAAAGAGTCAATTCTCTGCTTAAAGTCACTGTTTAGTGTCCATATCTCACAGCTATAAACTAAGACAGGGAACACCAGCTCCTTGAAGATGCGAACTTTCTGCCTTCTCAACAAATCATGACAGCACCAAATACCCGAATTGAGTGAATCCATAACCCTGTAGGCCAGACCAATGCAATGAAAAATCTCACTGTCTGATTTACCGTTGTTATCGACCACACCACAAGATAAGTGAATATTTCAAAGACTTCTATATCCTCACCACATGCTTGGACAGACTGAACTGCTTCACCCAACAAGCCACCAAATGCCTGGACCTTGGTTTTAGCTCAAGAGACATTTAATCCCAGTGGCTTAGCATTGTCATGAAATTCCTAGATGACACTCAGTAGTATCTCCAGCAACTCTGCTAGGATAACTGCATCATCAGCAAAGTCAAGGTTGGTAACCCTGAAATTGCTAATTGATATCTTACAGTGGCATTGACTCACAGCCTGGTCGAGTACCCAATCCGTTCATGAGTTGAAAAGTGTGGGGCCATGGGCACATCCCTGTCTTTCACCAGAACTTCCTGGGAAGAAGTCAGATGTTTCCCCTTCCCCTTCCCCTCCCCCCCACACACTTGACAGTACTCTCAGTGTTTGAGTACATGCCAGCAATCAGTTGGATTATC
>NW_027644160.1:0-22050 GCF_032717465.1 Coenobita brevimanus
AAACTCCACCATTCAGACTGCATGGAACCACATGTACGATGACACGCGCTTAGACCACACCACACCGTGTTCACACACACCAAATGAAAGAAAAGCCGGGACCCAGGGAGCCGAATACTAACTGCCCTCCAAAATATGCTTTTGGCCAATTTATGCTGGGCCTCCCCCGGGGGGAAAGGGGGTGGACCCCCCGGGTGGACGGATGGCGGCTCCCTTCCCTAGGGGGCCTGGTGGGCCCCCCCAGGGGGCCAGGGGGCGGCGGCCCACCCGCAGGGGGGCTGGAACATTTGGGCCATATCTTTATACCCTGAACATTGCTCTGAGTGTTGGTGAAGATGAAGCCGTTCAGGTAGATATACTGGTGCTGAAGGTGGACAATAAAAACTAGTTGACCTTTGGCAGCAATTTTGGTGACCTTGACCTTGACCCCAACTGCTCATTTTCGAATTCGTTAAAGATTTTGGCCATATCTTGATACCTTGATGGATTCATGTTGATGGCTCAAGCAGTCCTTGAGATATAATGGAAACACACACACACACACACACACACACACACACACACACACACACACACACACACACACACAAACACACACACAGGTGGGCAAAAATAATATCACCTCACCTTGATAAAGGCAGCTGAAAACAAAGACACAGTCTTGAGACAGCAAACACGACATGCATTTTTGTACCATTCTACATATGCATCACAAAGCAGTGCCAATGCAATAACGAAAGCCAGTCCCCGGCAGTCATTTTTAGTGCATGATGTATTAACACAGCAGGATATCTACTTGGTAAAGTTAAAGATGTCACATATCAAAATTGGAGTAAATCGGGTGAAAATTTACGATTTTATGTCCATTTGGAAATTTTAGGCCCGATCCACCTGATACTGCCTCCCCCTACTGCTAACAGGGGGGTGACCTACCGGATGTAATGAGGCATGTTTTAGCATGCAGATTTGAAAGATACACCTTTAGGTTTTCGTTTCATGTCGATATGACTAATTTGGAAGGAGATATGGAAAAAAAAAACGGTTTTCCCTCACTTTTTTTTTTTACATTTCTTGGGCTTACATTGTCTGGGCATTGGTCCAGTTTGGCCCAAAATTTCATCAGGAGATCAGAAGGTCATAGCCCATCATCCCTGTAATCTTAGTTAAAATCGCAAATAGTAGTTTTCGCGTGCAAAGATGTTAACAAAACAGACAGACAGACAGACAAACAAACAGACAAACCGAGTGGAAAACAATACCCGTCGCAGAGCCCCCCCAGGGTGGAGACTGGCCAATAATGGCGTGTTTGCCAAGAATGATGTATAACTATTGTATGATGCATTTACTGAGATAGTTCCTCCCATGAATGTACAACGCCAGTGCTGAGAGCGTTCCTACTGCCAGTGTGCAACGTAGTGGTGAAAGAGTTCTTGGTTGTGTACAAATAAGAGTGTTTGTTAACACAACGTACCGTGCCAGACACGTGTGCTACACGTGATTACCTCTCAGGTCTCTCCTGAAGCGATTTCGTAACATTTAGACAGAAACTAGGCACGATCGGAGTGGGATGAACCTACTGTAATTTCAGTAAATGGTCAAGATGTCATTTGGAGGTGTTTTAGTAAACAGAGTTCCCTGTGTATGTCTGTCCGTCATTGTTCAACTCCAACTGCACTAACGTTTTAGAGAGTTTACATGTTAATGGTGGCAGCGAGGTCAAGAACCCTATTTATTCTGCAGTTCTGCCAAAATTGTTACTTCTTTTTTCAAGTTTAATACACTCTATCTCTGCCAGCCCCTCCTCATCCAACCAACTGAAGTGTGAAGCACAACGTGTGAGGTGACGAGGCTGGGACGTCTCCCTTCCCTGTCTGTTGCCTGCCTGGCTGCTGCCTGCCTGCTGCATCCCTGCTGCCAGTCTACTGTCTTCTTGCCACTTTGCACCTGGCCTTGATTTACTCACGGCTTCTGCCGTTTCACCCTGAGTCAAGCCTAGAGTCGTGGGAGGAAGAGAGTGTGTTTGTCATCAGCCCAAAGCATCCTTTCAACCCAACAAACATTACTGAGCCAGCCAACTGTTGTGTTAAAAGTGTGGCGTGGATGGATCTTACCCAACAATCCTCCCCTGTCTTCACTGTGCAATGATCATCATATGCAGTATCATTAGATGGTGAGTCAGAACTGTTCAGTGCAAAAGTTTTTGCTAATCACCTTCAGAGTATTTAATCTCCAGACCAATAATCCTTATAGATTCATTTTAAAGGTTTGTTTTACACTATTTAGATACTCGTACTTAAAACAAGCTTTCCCAAATCATTTCTCATACTAATGACTGTCTTTCTCTTACCTTCCTTTTCGTATGAACTCTTTATTTGTGAATATTTTGTATATAAATACTCCCTTTGTTAATTGCTAGTGTACATAATATTTACTTTTGAATGAAAATCATGCAATTAACGAAAGTCTCTGTTCATGTTCTATGTGTGAATGAAGGGATGGATGCATTAATCCTTACCTGAGATGTGCTGTGTAATTGGTTTCATTAACATATGAGTAATAACTGTGTTCCATCTTGGAGGATGATTTGTTTTACCTTTTACTTGCTAACTTTCACCAATCATCCACTAATGTTTGAAGGCAGTCCAATTGGCGATGTCCTATTGAACCCATCAGCCATAAATATATGCCAGGACATACCACTCTCTTTTAACGTAAGGATGATGATGATAATGATGTACATGGTGTATAAACCATAAAAAAAAAAAAAAAACTCTGTTGCTTCTAATGCGACTCCATCCGTTGACAATCCGTTTGACATTGCCTTTGCTTGTTATTTCCCTGAACATAAATCGCCACTCCTATTTAATACTTTGCAGACCTATAGAGATGTTGTGTTAATACCTGGGGAACCTTTGGGAAAGACTCTAATCTTGTACAGCATACTCAATGCGAATTGGTTCCCGGTACTTCACCCAGTTTATGTAGCAGCAAGTAGACTGCCACATAGTCTACATAAATAAGCCGAGAAGATGGTGTGGGATATGCTTAACCCCCAGTGACCATGAGTTCAAAAATTTGCATGGTCCCTTGGCCGGCTACGGAAACCATTACTCAAAAGTTCTTAAAAACTATTTAGTTTTCTTACAAATGTGAAGAGAATCGTCTGACGCACCCGGTAATGCGTTTTTCAGGGTCTAAATCCAACCTGTGATTCGCTATGATATACAGAATATACCATAAAATTACGGCACATGTGTGCCATTAACCTTGTAAACATATCAGAGAAAACATCCGAGAAAAAGTGACCACCTGAATACTTTGGAGGGTATAGTAGGGTTGGGTAAACGTACCAATGACTTTCGTTCCCTTCCTATAATTGTTCATTTTTCTATAGCTCATAGTAATTCAACGTCACCAGCATGTTTAGTGTAAAGCGATTTCTGAACACCAGTAGCCATTGCAATTTTAAACACGACGTCACTGAGCACTCCATCAGTTCATGGAAATAGGCAGCTATTTTCTTGTCCAAAAGGTGAATTCAGACCCATTGTTGATTGCCATAAAGTAACCTTCTGTCAGTGTACCTGATCGATTCCCATTACCAGTTTTGACAGAGTTACTGGAATCAATTGATCCCCATTATGAAGCTTTTACTTCAGCCCTCCGGCGTCGACTCAGCGCCCTCCAGCACCAGCATCAATCACATCAAATTAACATACAGTCTATAAAATATTGCGAACAACTACAGGAAGGGAACGAAGATCACTTGTATGCTTACACGACACTACTCTAACATCCCAACCACTCAGGCAATCAGTTCATCTCGAGATGTCATTTTCGCCCATATGTTTACATCGTTAGAATGGAATTAGAGCAGTATTTTTATGAATTTTTTCCGCAAATCACAGTGAATTACAGGCTGACTTTAGGAAGCTAAAATATGCATTCCAAGGTGTGCCAGATGATTCCTTTCATATCGCTATGAAAAAGAAAGTTGTTGTCAAAATTTGATAAGCAAATAGCCATGATCCTAGAGCTGACTTGGGATGCATGCAATTATAGCCATTAGAGTGTGAGTCTTTACTGGCAGGTAGAAATGGAAGAGTGGTCTCTATCCAATATGTGCATTTATTACCCTCTTTCTGGCCATAATCATTTTAAATGCCAGCTCTCTCCTCCCTCTCTCATTTGTCTTAGAAATGCTCCATCATTATTTATGAGACACCCAGTTTGTATTCAGTGGTATGACTTATACTGATGACGTTGTTTTGGGTAAGTTTATCCCTGAACATTCACCAGATTACCAGGTTAAGTTCAGTAAATGCAACATCCTGTATAAGAAAATGAAATTTCTTGAACATGTTGCTGATGCTGAGGGAATTTATACATCAGATGAGAAAACGCGCCAGTACTGATGATATATGGAGTTTCCTTAGACTGAGTGGCTACAGGTGGTGATTTATTCAAGGTTATGCATAGATCATATCCCTTTTTACTAAATTACTTAACAAAAAATAACTCCTTTCCTTTTGATTAGCCCCTACCATGTCAGCTTTACCACTGATACATGGCTCCCATCTAAAACGCCTGCGATGTAAATCTACGTCTTGATATATGCATCCTCAGAAATTTTGCACTATTCATCATGAATATATATATCTGGTACATTGAGCCAGTGCCACACCCACAAACACATTGAGCTGGCTAGGGGTCAATGACCATGTGAAAGGCTATGCACTTTACCCTCGGAAGATTTCAGCGGTTGGGTGTGGCACCAACCCGAACTCGATTCAACTAACTTTCTGGGCTTTGGTGAGTACTTTTATTGGTCCCAGAGATCTTATATTGATGTATTAAGCGCATTTAGCCCCCTCCAAAAAAAAAAAAAAAAAAAAAATCCAAAATCGGCCGACATAGAGTGGTGTATTACCTTATTTTTCTTCCTCGTTTTACACTGCATCTGTGAATTCTGAGTTCTTTCTTCTATCTCTACGACCGTATGTCCGATGCTTTTGTCTCGTTTGATCCCTTACACGTGTTCGTCAGTTGTTCAGTTCTTTTCATCTTTTGTCCTGCGTTTCTTTTTAGTATCCTGCCTATTACAACTAACCTCTGTGGGAGTGCTTTTGGTCCATAACCCTTCAGTCAAGACTATTTCTTTGTACTTTCTTTCTGTTACAACTGCCCCCAACATACCCGTTTTCCATACTCACTTCGACCATTTACACTACTTCTTGCTTTTTTCCTTTGATAATGTAAATGTTACATCTTTTCAGATGGACATGACTGATTACCAAAACAGTTCTGAAAATGTGAGCCTTCAGATGTCTACCCTTCCTTCATCACTCTTTCTAGAGTTCTCATTTTGTGCATCTGTCTATTGTATTTTACCCAAGTAGGATTCTTAATCATAGTGGTTTTGTTCTATTGTCGTAGGTTATATGTATGGAAATAAGACTGCATGAAATTAGTATAGAAAAGAAACACTCTAAGAGTCCAGGAAAAACAATGAAACTTGTCATTTTGGGAAGTGATATGAAGAATATGCAGCCTGATACTGAAATTGAGGGATATTTGAGTGGGACCATGACAGCCCACTTACCCACTGCACACATAGCCAAACATCAACTGCAAATTCCACCGCCAATTCCATCTCCACCTGTGCAGTGTTCTTTTGTGCACAAACGTGTGAAAATATATCACTGTCATATAAATGGTGTATTGAAAATCTCTGCAAAGTTTATAAAGTTTACTTACATTAGATAATAAGCTGGAAAAGACTCATTACACTCTGAACATACACTGTTCCCTATTATCTAGTTATTATGAGACCTTACTTTCTTCTCACAAAGACTCTGAAAATCCTTTTCTCGTAATTGGGGGTTATATTAACGAAGTTTTATTAACCCGTCACGTCCCGAGCTATTTCTGGGCACCTCTGATGCCCTCCAATCCCGAGCTATTTTTCTGAAAAAAAAATTGTTAAAACCTCCGCTTTTGGCGAAGAAACATCGAAAATTCATAGAGGAATCGCTCACCTGTGGTTTAAAATACTTCGATCTAGGTAGCAGTACCTCCTTACCTTACTGGGTTTTCTAGCAGGTATTGGCACCAAAGAAAACGAGTTCTATGTGGGAGGGTAACTATTTCACACTACTCATAAATGGTATTTATTTATTTACTTAGTACGAATTTATATGTTGTACGAGAGTATATTGGTTTTCAAACAGTAATATCGGCATTTCACTCACTAACTCATCACCATACCTGACCTTTTTTTGCCACATTACCTGATCATCATTTCCTGACTTAGTTTCTTCTTCAAATGCTATGTGTAAACTTTGTCCTCCACATTGTCATTGATTGGGGAATCCACTCTGGCCCTGAATGTCTTTATTGGGCCAGGTCACTGGTAACAGGTGAATTGCCTGAGACAAAGGTGTGCATGGGGGGAGGTTATGTGGTGTAAGGCATTGTCCCTGCTTGGCATCTTGTAGAAGAATAGAGGATGGTGTCCCGTGTATACATACGAAAAATCACGCGCGTAAAAATTGAAAATTGAGCAAATAATGAACCTTGCAATTGCGCCAACGTACCAGTACGTCCATCCGGACTGGCAAATGCAAAATGTTGCAACATACCCATACGTCGACGGGACACCTTGGGTTAATCACTATAAGGTATCAATATTATTCTCAATCATATGATCATCTTATTTTTTTTCCACTAATATTTACTGTTACTAAGTTTATGGTAATTTACTCTTTTTCCATCATACTAATGACTAATCTAATTGTCATTCTCTTTGTAGGTGCTTGATAAGGACACATCTCTTATTCTTAAATATTGGATTGCACGTGGATTCTTCCAATTTAACTTATATATCTCCTTCCTATCTAGCATATTCTTATTATTACAGTAGGTTAGTGACCACCTACTATTCATACTACCATACTATTTTGTTGTTATCCACCTATTTCATCAATATTATTATAATTTAATTATCTTTTAATTAATAATAATTGCATCTCTAATAAGTCGGGAAACATCTTGTCTACCTGTGGGAGAACTATATAATGTATGATGATGTATATATACCTAAATGTATAGCTATTGTACGATACAATTGCTGAAAAATTCCTGCCGCCAATGTGCAGCATAGTACTGAAAGAGTGCCTGCTGCCAGTGTGCAGCGTGGTGCTGAGAGAGTTCTAGTTGCGTACTGATCGAAGTATTTGTTTCCTCATTGTAATGTGCTAGACATATTCAATATGTGATCACCTCTTGGTCTCTCCCAGCAACTTAGTAACAGAAAGAAACTAGATACAAAAGGAGTATGATGTATCTGATGTCAATATATAGTAAAGATATCGTCGGAGGTGTTTTACATCCCGAGTTCCTGTGTGTTTGCCTGTCATCGCTCAACTCCGGCTACAATAACCTTGTCAGAGAGTCTACTGTCACTATGGCACACAAATTTAGACTATACCACATCACTAGCCTCACCCAGACTCAGCCCATTGTCCAACACAGTTGCATCCTGATACTGCATCCTTTTTAGCACCAGAGGATTATATTCATTTTCAAAATGACGTCTCGGATTGAAGGAGTTATGAAGTCTGTGGGAAAATTCCAGCACTAACGTCAGTTTAAGCTATTACCCCAACATAATCCGCCAAAGGCACAAAACTCAGATATATTCCACCGATTCTTATAATAACCTTACGCATGGGGAATTTACCTTGTGCCTTCATTCATGTTTTTGTACCTCATTTTGCTATTACCTCCTCCAAGGAGGTTATGTTTGCACCCTGTCCGTTTGTTTGTTGGTTGATTGGTTTGTGAGCAACATTACACAAAAACTTCTGGACAGATTTCCACGAAACTTGGTAGAAAAATGAGCCTTGGCCCGAATAGACTCCATTATACTTTGATGCGGATCCATATAAAGGTGCGGATCCAGGATTTTTTTTAATTATCACTTTAATATTGCGAGATAGGGCGTTTTTCGACATTTCCGTAAATTTTTCAGTGAATATTGCATGTATCTTGATAAGAAAATCAGGCATATTTAGGATGTGGGTATCTACGAATGTGTACAGCTTGACGCAGATCCATATAAAATTCCGGATCTATCGGATTTAACTATGTTTTTATAAGGGTTAGTCTTTCTCAATATTTCACTAGACTTGACTGAATTAAAAGGAACTGCATGTTGGGCTTCGGCTGAGGTATGCGCTCTACTGACTGCCATTCTAGTTCCTCATGTTTTCATATCAGTAATTACAGCCCCACACACACACACACACACACACACACACACACACACACACACACACACACAGATTTAGAAACTGTACTTTAATAACACTAATGCCACACCACACATTGCCATGCATCACATTGCTGCACCAAAGAAACATATGCTTCATAATCACACCTATTTCTGAAGCACGTCACTCTGTCATGCCACCCATTGCAGCACTGCTCACTGCCACCTCTAAGACACGCATACTTCACAGTCTTCTCCCTAATACTGTCTAATCACACACTGACACACCCCACATTGTTATACTACACATTGTCACACTACACACTGCCATATAAAAGACTGCTATACCATAGACTGACACATGTACCATCACATCACCTACAGGTACACTGCCACACCCAGCAATGATGCAGAATACTGCCAACCCATACACTGCCACGCCACATGCTGCCGCACCAAGCATTGCCACACCATACACTGCCACAGCTCAGAGTGCCACACTATACCACACCAGTCACCCTCACACTGCCACATCACACACTGCCACATACGCTTCCACATCAGTCACCCCCACCGCCACACCACACACTGCCGCACTGTACGCTACCACACCAGTCACCCCACACTGCCACACAATGTACTGCCACATCATTCACCCCCAGACACTGCCAACCCATACACTATCATGTCACACACTGTCGCACCACACGTTGCCACACAACATACTGGAATATATATACTGTAATCTTCTCTAAACATCTTATACATATTAACTTTGTACCAACAGATGAAGTTATCCTCGAAATGAAGGCGTTATAAATTCAAAATTTTCCTTCGCTATTGTCCAACTATGAGAACAGAATAGATTCAATTCCATTCAGTAGAAGACAGAGCACACATCCTAACCCCTGTCCCCTTCCCTGTATGTGGATACAGCTAAATAAATTAACATGAGAGAGAAGGGGTTATTTGTCTTTTCCGAGTTTCACCAGTTCTCGCCAGTTAAGCCTTCACCCTTCTCTCTCTCTCTCTCTCTCTCTCTCTCTCTCTCTCTCTCTCTTCCGTTTTACCCCCTTCACTCTTTTTACCCTTCACGTCCTTAAGTGCCCTGACAAAGACAGGAGGAGGGGAGAGGCCAAGGGGGCAAAACAGTGTGGAGTAACACAAGGGCCAC
This sequence comes from Coenobita brevimanus, assembly GCF_032717465.1. Lineage (NCBI taxonomy): Eukaryota > Metazoa > Arthropoda > Malacostraca > Decapoda > Coenobitidae > Coenobita > Coenobita brevimanus. Next base: position 9,447 of record NW_027644160.1, read on the forward strand.
TTGAGAGTTTAGAAATGAAGTTTATATGACTGAATAACTGTCTAAGCATCAGTGACTTCCAACCTGATTGTCTAAGCTTCAGTCATTCCTAATCTGCCTGCCAAAGCTTCTGTTATTTCACCCAGGCGAGTTAAGCTCCCCGTTTTGACTATTTGTGCTTCACAAACCCCTCACCTCTCTGCTTTAATTTCGGTAACTTATAAGCAGGTCATATAAAGCTTCAGTTGCTTCGCAACCTGATCGATTATTCGCAGTTTGACTCTGTAACCGTCGATTAATTCAGACCTGATCGTCTAGGCGTAAATTATTGATAACCTGATTCTCTGAGTTTTTTAACCTAATTGTCTGACCTTCGGTAACTCCTAGAATTCCTGCCTAAACTTCGAATGTATTCACAAGATTTTTTTTCTTTTAAGATTCAACTCTTCACCATCTGAATGTTAGTACTTCCTTATCTCCTTGTGTAATCCAGATACTGAAACACTTCCAACCTTATTATGTGAGCTTCTGTTTCTTATAATCTGAATGACTTATCATTATCATTGCGATTTCTCTTTCTCATCAAGCAGTAGGATGAGGTAGATAAAAATTATGACAGACAGAGAATCAGTCAGTACAATCGACAGTGAAATGATCCACTCATTCACTCACCATTCGAGTCCCCGGGAATCTAACCCTAAGCTTTAGTTATATACCATCTAGCTGTATTTACTCTCGTGCCTAGTTGTCTCCCTGTAGACAGTGATTACCCGCAGCCTCATTGTCAGCGTCCTAGCCTGATTGTTTTGGCCCCGGTTGCTCCCATTTTCTTTGTGAGCCTCGCAGACGTGTCTTCGAGGAACTCATTTGCCTAAAAGCCTGGTTTGACAGGGAGGTTTGGAGGCTTGAAGATGAGGGAGGATGTGACTGGGTCTAGTGGTTTTCAGAGTACACACAAATGCACGCAGAGGGACATACACTCCCATGCACTCAGATGTACTTGCAAACACACACACATACACACGGACATACAAGCTGATGCACTCCATATACACTTGCAAGCACACACACACACACACACACACACACACACACACACACACACATTGCTTATTTACCCTTCGACACACACATACATACAATCCAAGCAGTTATCGGGCAAGTATTATAAGCAACAAGCCAGTAGACAACGATGGTCAGCTCTAAACGGACCAAGGTTTGGAATGTGACCGGAAGTGAGTTTCGACACTAAGAGTCATTTCAAGATGGAGGTACTCCTGTGCAACATTCCACCCAAGAATCATGACCCTGGCTTTAAAATCTTTGGAGCTCTAGCATTATGCGCCAGCAAGGTTGTATTTTAGCACTTTTCACATATTTTGCGGTTGATGACTTTTGACCCCTGCCCTGGCTGATATAGGTCATACATGTATGAAGCACATTTATAGTACTCACTAATGTCTATAAGCATGGAAAGTTTCATTTGATTCCATTCACCCACTGTGGAGCTAGGGAACTTGAAATTCATGGAATGGCCCACCAGAGGTAAAACTTCTACGTGGTGCTGCCAGCGACTGGAAGTGACTTTCGTCCCTAAATTCAATTTTGTATACAGACACTCCAGTGCAACATTCCATTCAAGAATCATAGCCTTGGCATATTAATCTTCAGAGCCTTAGCATTTCACATAAGCATAGTCGCGATTTTAGCAATTTTCACCATTTTATAATTTGATAACCTTTGACCCCTGACCTGGCCAGTGCAGCACAGATGTGTACAGTAGAAAGTTGTAATACTAGTCAGTATCTATAAGCATGCAAATTTTCATTCAGTTCCATCGAGTCGCTGGGGAACTAGGTGGACATTTATGAAAACCGGTACTGGTTGCTAGGAATGCTGAGGGCAATTTTCGCAGGGTTGCTACTTGAAAGCTAGAAATGATGAGGGGAAAAATGAATGGCACACTTCTGATAAGGAATGACCTCAAGATTATGTTTAAATAAGTCAAATCTTCCTACGCCCATTAGTAATGCTTCTACAACTCAAAACGTGAAAAGTATTGCTATGTCAACGTCCCACACTGCCGCAGGCTCCGACATCAGTAGTTCAACATAGGAGGGACGTCATCGAGTGAATCGTTCTTCTTAGGGTCAGCCTTTTAATATGCAGTACACTCATCCTTACACATGATCAACTCAGGCATAATAACCCTGGCTTCTCACGTTCGTTTTCTTTATTTTACCAAGTAATAACACTGCTTCACAACTCCAGAGCTACACTAACTTCACAAGGTCACAAGTCAATTTAACTGAACTCCTCTGTTCTCTCCCCTGTCCCTGCTCGACACTGAAAATGTTCTACTATACCCTAGCAACAACAGTTACCAAATCGAAGACATCCAAAATATTCCAGAGTTTCCTTACATTGTGTAGCACTCAAAATTCTTTAGCAAATTAAATAACACAAGTTAACAATCACCTATATAAAATATTATGGAGAAAATAAAAAAAGATACGAATGAATGCATAACTTTACAAAGTAACTCCATTCACAGAAGCATGCCATATGGCAACTCTGACTCCTAATGGAAAAATTTTAGAATTGTCGAGAACTCTCCAGCACTACCCAACTAGCAATCCAGCTTCTTAACACTGCCCCTTCCCTAGTCCTTTTGTCGTCCCGGCAAAACTACACAAGACTTACAAGCATAATCCTCAGTCCCTAATAAAACATCTAATTATTCACAAAATAATCCTTCAGCTTAGCAGGTCTTCTCCTATATCACTTCTGACGACGTCTCCACTCCTCCATGCAGTCCATTTTTCAAGGGATGAATTGGCCTTCTTCCTAGAGAAAACTGTCACCATCCTCTTGTACTACAACTTGAGCTCCTTGGTCCTCCTCAACATCTTTGGATTTGGGTGTGCACAATTCCTCAGAGACATCCCAGCTTTATTGTCCTGGCCCATGGTACTGCCATAGACAATTTATGTGTACCACCTCTGGCCGAGATTTCCTGCCTTCCCGAAACCGGTACATTATGTCTGGCAGGTGGTTCATCATAGTGTAGGGCCCATCCCACGGGCTCTGCAGCTTCGGTGACTGACCCTTCTTCCGCTGAGGATTGTATAGCAAAAGACTGTCACCATCCCTAAAACTCACCTCACTTCCCTTGGCATCATACTTGTGCTTCATCACTTTGCCTGAAAACTTAAGGGCTTCTCACACGTGATGATGTACCTCAGCCAGTCTTTCCTGAAGATGCTTCACATAGCTGGGGGTGTCGGTAGCCAGCTCTTCACCTGGTGGTCTTCCCAATAGATCAACTACCATTTGTAACTCGTGGCCCAGCATCAGTTTTGCAGGGGTGTAACTGGTAGACTTGTAGGATGGAGAGTGATTTGCCATCAGCAGTGCAGCTTATTTCTGGTCTCATTCCATCTTTACCTCTACACCATACTTAGAAAGTTCTTGTCCCAGGATCCAACTGAACTTCTCCACCATCCCATCTGACTGTGGCCTTAGTGGGGCCATCCTTGTCTTCTTGATCCCCAGTGAAGCGCTCATGGAACACAGTAGACTCGAAGTTTCTACCGTGTTCTGAATGTAACTCTTCTGGCATCCAAAAATGACAGAAGAACTGGTCAACCGACCTCTGAGCAACAGTCGCGGCCTCTTGATAGGGGACGGCATAGGCTTTTGACCACTGTGTGAACTAGTCCACGGCAACACATTCATACCAGTTTCCTCTTTCAGTGAGTGGCACAGGTCCAGCAATGTCAACCGTGACTCTTTCCATTGCTGCACCCACTTGACAGAGCTGAAGTGACTCACAACCACGGTCCTTGGGTCCCTTCTTGGCACAGCATACATCACAGGCCCGGCACCACTCTCCAACATCCTGATGCATGCCAGTCCAGTAGAACCTCTGTTGCAGCCGATGTAAAGTTTTCTTCACTCCAAGATGCCCACTAGTGATCTGGTTACAGTGATATGCACAGGCTTTCAAAGGGGAAGGGGCTTAGTTGAAAAAAAAAAAAAAAAAGTGTGGGGCACTCCCCAAACATTTTTTTAAAATGAAATCTGCAATGCCACATTGGCTATGTTTAAGTAAACACAAAGAAAAATGTTAAAATTGCATATGGTAACCATTCTTCAATTCCATTAAATTCAGTGCATTATCATATATATATATATATATATATATATATATATATATATATATATATATATATATATATATATATATAACTATTTATATTATATAAATGGAAATTTGTTTTAAAAAAAGGCAATTTATAATTGCAAGATTTTCAAAATATATGAAGATATGGAAATAATGGAGGGTGTTAACAATTATCCACTTTTACTTATATTGACTTTTGGAGGGTGAAGTGCTTGAAAGGGTACAACAAGGAAGAAAGGTTGCTGCTTCCTTGAATGTACTGAGTGAGTATGGAAGTGAAAAAGTTATTACATGACAGTATTGTGATACCAGTTCTGACGTATGGAAGTGAAGCTTGGACGTTGTTGGAGGGACACAAGTCAAGAGTGAGAGCAGTGGAATTGAGTTATTTGAGAGGAGCCTGTGGTGTCACATGGAGAGACAGACTGACAAATGAGGATGTGAAGAAGCATTGTGGTGTGGATATAGATGTGGATGTGATAAGAAGCATTAGGAGAAACACACTGAGGTGGTTTGGCCATGTGGAGAGGATAGAGAGTGAGAGACTGACGAGGAGAGTGTATGTGAGTGAGGCAGAGGGGGAGAGAGGGAGGGGAAGGCCAAGGATGAGATGGAGGGATAGAGTGGAGGGGTATATGAGAGAGGGTGTGTGTGAATTGGGAGCAGGGCAGTGAAATGGTGGGGGACAAGGTGACGTGGAGGCGATTTGTTTGCGGCCACCCCGTAAATAGGATTAAGGCGTCTGGCAATAGATAGATAGATAGACAGACTTTTATCTCTCTTACCATATAAATCACAGTATTTTGACGATTCGATTCATCATGAGAGGACAAAAAAAGAGAGAGAGAGAGAGAGAGCGAGGTGACAAAGGTATATATATATATATATATATATATATATATATTTATTTATAATGTTTTCCTAATAGAGCAATTGACCTGCCTGTGGAATGCACTACCAAACCCAAATGAAATTGTGTGTCAAAATTATTCTTGAATTTAAAAATATGTATGATAAATATAGCTTAGAAAACTGTACAATAAGAGCTTGACTCAATCCTGTAAAAATGCAATTAGGTAAGAACACACACACACACACACACACACACACACACACACACACACACACACACACACACACACACACACACTTGTTATGTCGTGGTACCTTGCTCTAAAGGAACTGTGAAATGTGCCCAGACGCAACTTACGAATACTGTTTATAATTGGCCAACATGTCCTGAAGACAGTAGCTTAGCCATTCTGCAAATAGAAGTTTGGGGGGAACAGGTTAGGACAAAGCCTACTCTGAGGAGGCTTACTGCTGTATAGTGTGCACAAGTTAGTAATATGAAATTTCAAATGCGGGATGGGAGCAAGGGTCTGACTGGGAGGCCCCACATGGTTACGGCACTGGCTGAAGAGGGTTGCCTTCTCGTGGGAACTGCTTTATGACTCGCTGGCTCCACTGGCCATGTATACAAAAGTCAGTCAGCCTCCTCCCTGTCCACCAGAGAAGCATGATGAAAAGCAGGAAAAGAGAAACTTCAGCCTGCATTCCACCTGGCTCACATTCATGTGAACATAGGCATACAGCAATAACAACAACTTGGTCAGCAAATATTTGTGGGATAACTGCATCTAAAATACTCCACAGGAAATAAGCTGAGCTCACATTATCCTATGGGAGAGCTAAAAATGTCACTGAAGACCAGAGAGGCCAGCACAACCTAAAGTTAAGTGTCTGACCCAAGGAAACAAGAATATCCCGTCAAATCCCAGTTTCGTACCGGCTTATACATCGTCATTATCATCATCATGTCAGCTATAATGCCCTTCTGAAGGAGGAAGTCCGTTATGAATAAGAAAAAAAATAAAACATGCCGTAAGTAAATAGCATCCACCAATTAAACAGACCAATGAGATAATTAACCATGAATCATTCAAGACTTCGAAATGCTGTTTTGACTTCACAAGCAATACCATTTTCACTTATTTTTTAGAGATGCATTTCACTTCCACCTGTGACATAGTCATTCTGAGGTCGGAGTGGTGTTCACCGTTTACCATTTTGTTTTATGCACATTTCACCACAAGCAAATAGTAATTTCTTGGGCTTACTTCATTATATAGATCTCTCAATTCGATAAAATATGATCAAAAGAAGTAGGCCCAAAAATTACACTGGAGGCACAAAAATATGATTTTCTTACCTGAAAAGTTAGAGTAGTGCCACGATACCAGTTATAGCCCTGTGTCCCTGACCAGCATGGTCGCAAAATTGTGCAAGAGAGTCTTGAAAGACAGGTCGATAAAATATCATGAGGAGATGGACATTTTGGCAGAAAGCCAGTCTGGATTCAGAAATGGAAGATCATGTGTCTCTAATTTGTTGAGTTTCTACTCAAGGGAAATTGATGGGCTACAGGAGAAAGATAGCTGGGTGGATTGTGTGTACTTAGATCTGCAGAAAGCCTTTGACAAGGTACCCCATATGCGACTAACATGGTAATTGGAGCACATAGGACGACTGAAGGGGAACCTCTTGGAGTGGATGTGAGACTTCATGAGAGACCGACAGATGAGGACAGTCATAAAGGACGGGATGTCAGAGTGGAGGGAAGTAACAAGTGGAGTCCCACAGAGCTCGGTGCTGGTGTCCGTAATGTTCCTGATTTAAGTAAACGATATGATGGATGGAACTGAACAGTTATCCAATTATGTTTGCAAGTATTGTAAACATCATGAGAGCAGAAGTTGAAGAGGGTTGTAAAATGCTAAAGAAAGATCTGGACAGGGTTTACGGTTGGAGACGGGTATGGGATATGAAATTCAGTGCCAAAAAATTGCAGATATTGAAAATCGGTAAAAGTACTAAGGAGTCCAACACTGAATTATTCGATGGGAAAGGAACCAATCACAACAGAAAGAGAAGAGAAGGACCTGGGAGTATTGGTCCATGATCATTTGTCACGCGAAAAACACATTAACAAGATTGTCAGAGAGAAATACAAGCTTTTGACAAGCATATGAGAGGCATTTCAATGCATGGACGAGGAGATGATGAAAAAATTGGTAGTGACTCTGATCCCCAAAGGTTGGAATATGCTGCAGTGGTGTGGTCCCCACATACAAGGAAAGATATCAACCAGATTCAGAGAATAAAAATAGCAACAACCAAGATGTGCCCCAGTCTGGTGGATCTGTCGTTCAAGGAAAGAATAGAAAAGTTGGGTCTGCCTTCCACAGAAAAAAGTAGAGAGGGGTGAAATGATTTCAGTGCTCAGGGCCATAATGGAAGGAGACAAAACTGACTGAGAAGATTTGTTTGTATGGAATGGGAGGAACAACAAGGGGACATGGCAAGAAATTGAAAAAGCCAAGTTGTTTGAAGGATATCAAGAAATACAGTTTTCCATACAGATGCCTTGATCTGTGGAATAGCCTGGACAAAGAGATCATCCAGTCAGAATACTTAATGAGTTTAAAGCAAAGTTCGACTGGTTGAGACACGGAGATCAACCCCACGAGCGTGGTTCATTTCTTTTATATCACAACTAGGTAAGTGTAACTAGTAAAATGCATCCAGTTGGCTTGGAACTGGCCAGCTGATGAAGCAGACCAATTATCTTTTATTTATATCTTGGATAGACTAAGCTAGATGGCTGGTATTCAGCATAAACTGATTTGTACACTAAAAATTCACCACTCAGTGTGAATTCTTGAATTAAAAAATACATAATAAACATGAGTTTATGGCAAGATAGCTCGAATTTGTGAAAGAACATTTTAAAATATAGGATGAGCATAAAGTCCCTGATTTTGACAAAAAGGACACTCTGCTTTCCCTAAGTTTGACTAGAAGGGCACTTTTGATATGAAGAAAAAAAAAGGGCAGGGGCTCAAGTGCCCTGAGCAACCCCTCCCATGCATGTTCCTGTCCAGTTATGAGACTCGTCTAAGACCTCAGGCCTCATATTCTTGGGAATCACTAGTTGTCAATACTTGGTGAGGCCATTGAGTGTCTCCCAATAACGCTCCAGCAGTCCGTTGTTCAAACAAAGAAGGCTCCACCAACTCCAGTAGCTCTTAGTCGCGGGGTTGAATCTGGAAACCTCATCCCAAGACAGTCGCACTGTACTCCACTGGAGCCACTCTAGCACTGGTTGTAAATCTGCATCCTCCATCTGCATATTCTTCAGGCCTTCTTCAGCTGACATTGGCCCTGCCATCACAGTATGGAGGCATTTCTTGCTAAGATTCCCATTCCTACTACACTGTTTCCTGTCTCTTCTTCCATGTACTCGCATATTATTATTCAAAGTCCTCTTGCATTTCCTCAGTGGTGGGACTTCCTGGGAAAAACCTGGCTGATTGTTGTCACTATCCTTTATCAATTTCGCTTCTTTTTCGTCTTCTGCATCCTTCTTCATATCGTCCATCTCTTTTGGACAACATAACCAAAGTGTCCGCCCTCACCACATGTCCAACTTTCTTTTGTTGTGATCAAAGGTTTCCATTCACTGATCAGTTTGTGCTCCTTCTTCCATTTATAACACCTTTCTGTGACCTGGCTTCCCACTTAACCAGCATAATCCTCTGAGCTTCTGTTCCCTCTACTACTTGGAGCAGTCTTCTTCCTATGTCCTGGCTCTTCACAATATCAGCAACTTCCATCAAATTTCTCTGCTTCACATATCTGCCCCTTTCTTGCCGTGAATCCTGCACTACATCCTGCCTGCAAAGTGGATGTACAGGACCTGACATAGGACCTAAATTCCAGAGCCCTGGCTAGTGCTTCCTGCATACTTCTTGGTTGAGCCTGTTTCACTTACACTTTCAGCTCTGTGCTGTCAAGAGGATCAATGAACTGGTCTCTCAAAAGAATGGCCAACAGGTTAGGTGCTGTTCCAGGGTATGCCTTGTGTTCCTTACATGCCAGGTCATGGGCAAGCTGCTGTAGGGATTCACTTCAAGCCCGTAGGCTACAAGGGTCCAGAATCTTGCTCTGTATACCTCAGTCTGGTACATGGTCCCAAAACTGCTCTCCAGCACTCCTGCTGGGGACTGATAACTGTTTCTCTCCTCCACTGACACCTGGCCATGAATCTTCACTGTGGCACCTAAGGCTAGTTGCAAGCTGTACTGTTCTCTGCTTATCATCCCAACCATGCTGATCAGCAAGTTTTTAAAACTGCACACAGTAAGCTTCCCACTATACTTTACAAACAAATTTCTGTGGCTTCTTTAACCCGCCCTATCCCAGCAGATTTCTCACCAATGATCCCCCCTAAATCCCGGTAGACTTTCGATTTTTTTTTCTTTTTTGGCTCAAACCTCCACCTTTTACTAAAAACATTGGAAAATACCAAAATAAGTGCCTACCTGAGCTTATAAGTGCATTCTACAGGTTTCCCTCCAAACATTTGGTTCCGTCTTCCCTGGGCAAGCACTGCTGCTGTTACATTTTCTATTGTAGGGATAACTATTGCAAACCACTCAGAATAGGTAGATATTTGTTCATTTGATACAAATTGATATGTAGTACAAAAATATATTGGTTTTCACACAATAATGTAGGCAATGTAAGTGTTGTTTCACTCACTGAACACATCAAAATTGCCAAATTCTTGCACAGTTGAATCACTATTACTCTTGTTTCAACATACACTCTATTTTTCAACTTACATAATACATTTCCACAAACATTATACCAGTTTCCACCTTGTATAATTGTTATCACATATTTACAGGCCTTACTATTATAATGAGCATCATGCTAACAGGTGAGTTGCTGAGACAATGGTATGTGAGGGTCACGCAGGATCAGGCAGTGTCGCTGCCTGGTAGCTGGTAGAGGAAGGTCTCCCACATATGCCTACAAAATATCACCTGTGAAACTTGAAAAATGTGCAAACGATGGATCTCGCAATTGCAGGACGCTCTGATACGTCATTGGAACTGAGCGTGAAACAAAGTTGTAACATACCCATACATCATTGGGATGCTGCGGGTTAAACTGGACCCCCATTATAGCCATGCACTTCACTAGAATGGGACCTAAAAACTGGGGCATCATAACTAAGTTCAGGACTCGAGACTCCTACATTCTGATTATTCAGTCCTGTAATTCTACCTTCAGATGCCTGGGATTTGTCAAGATTCAACATACTCTGTCCATTTTTTTTATATGCTTCCTGCACACTAACCTGAGGCTCAGCAGTGCAAGATTTCTCTACAGCTTCAATTCTCTCACTAATTGTCTTCAGCTGGTCATCTACATACTTCAGCTGGTCGTCTACATGCTGTTTGCACTCTGTGTATCACATTGTTGCTTACCTCACACTTCTGCTGCTGTACCTCAACATATACTTCCTCCTTCAACTGTTGCTGTTCTTCCTTCATTCTCCCTATGAAAACTTCTAGCTGTCCCTACATTCTCAGTTGTAACTCATTCTGTTGCTCCTGTAATCTTTTAAACCCACTCATATCATTCTGTTTTTCACTTTGCTTCATTTGTTCACTTTGTTTTTGTGGTTGTTCACTGAGTTCTTTCTTGAACTCTTTCTGTTCTTCACTTCGTTCATGTAATTGTTCTCCAAATTCTTTTGGTCCTTCATTTTGCACTCTTAATCTTCACTTTGTGCTTATGGAAACTTCTTCATTGCAGCCAGAGACGCCTTCTCCTGCCTAGCTTGGCTTCTTGTCTGTACACCTTCCAGCTTCATGTTGAAGATTTGACTCACAGCAGCAAATTTCAATCCTCACTCCTAACACCAGTTGTTACATCCATGATCCACACTGCGACTGGCTCAGACAGCAGTAGTTTAGCATAGGATGGACGTCACCCAGTGAATTGTTCTTCTTAGGGTCAGCCTTTCAATGTACAATGCAAAGATCCTTACACAAGATCGACTCAGGGATAATAACACAAGCTTCTCACGTTTGTTGTCTGAATTTTACCAAGCAATTACACTGTCTGCTTCACAATTCCAGCGCTACACTAACTTCACAAGGCCACAAGTCAAAGTAAACTGACTTCCTCTGTTCTTTCGCCCACCCTTGCTCAACACTGAAATGTTCTGCTATACTCTAGCAACAACAGTTACCAAATCGGAGACATCCAAAATATTCCAGAGTTTCCTTACATTGCGTAGCACTCCAAATTCTTTAACATACAAACTGAAATTAGAATACACAATTTAACAATCACCTAAATAAAACATTATAGAGAAAATAAAAGAGAATATAAATCAATGCATAACTTTACAAAGTACCTCCACTCACAGCAGCAGGCTATCTGGTAACTCTTACTCATAATGGAAAAGTGTGAGAATTGTCGAGAATTTTCCAGCACTTCTTAACCAGCAGTCCAGCTTCTTAACAGTATGAATAAACTGGGTTTACGGCCTTCAGTAGGCAACGAGTTGTTGCCTAGCAACCAAAACCTTGTGAACACAACTAGGTCAAAGGCTGGCAAATATTTCCAGGTCTGGTTGGAACTGGTTATTTCTAAACAGTGGAAGTGCCTGTCATAATTAAGCAAGGAAGAATGAATACAAGAATAAAAGAAAGAAAAAAACGCAACTAACAATAAGGGCAGCATTTAGGTGGCCAATAAACCCACCGTGTACTGTCGACGTATGGGTATATCACAACTTTTTTTCACACTGAGACCTGACAATGTACCAGTTCTTTCTGCAATTACAAGGTCCGTCATTTGCATATTTCTCAAGTTTCTCGGGTGATTTTTGATGGGCATATGTGGGAGCCTTTCTTCTACCAGCCGCCAGGTGGCAAAACTGCCTGACCCCGCGTTACCCCCTGCACACCATTATCTCAGCAACTCACGTGTTATTAGTGACCTGGCCAGTAAAGGCATGTCACTCTGAAGATGAAATTCAAGTCGCCCTTGATGCCTTCACAGGCGAGAGTGATTCCCCAATCGATGACGATGTGGAGGACAAAGATTACGCGGCACTGGAGGAAGAAATGAGCAGAAGTGATGAGGAGTTAATGTTGCCAAGGAAGGTGCGTTATGTTGATGTGTTCGGTGAGAGAAACAATGCTTATATCGCCTATATTATTGTGTTAAAACCAATATATTCGTATGAACAAATATCTACCTATTCAGAGTGGTTTGCAATAGTTACCCCTACTAAAGAAAATGTGACATCAGCAGCACAGCTCCAGAAAAAACGGTACCAGGTGTTCAGAGGGACACCTGTGTAACACATTTATAAGCTCAGGTGGGCATTTTTTTGGTATTTTCTAATGTTTCTCAAAGAAAAGTGGAGATCTGAGAGAAAAAAAATCGAAAATCTGCGGGGACTGGGGGAGGGCACTGGTGAAAAATCTGCTGGGAGGTGCTGGGTTAAATATTTGCGGTCTTTTATTCCCTTTAATCTACTTAAATCGAATCTTCTACTGTAGCACCGAG
>NW_027644161.1:0-4995 GCF_032717465.1 Coenobita brevimanus
TGTCAATATATATATATACCCTTTCGCTCAAGGCAAGTTTCGGTAAGTTTTCTGGATCACGATTTTATTCCAACCCCCTCTCCGCCAGCTTCCCCTTGTACCTATGAAAACATGTATTCTCGCCTCATTTTCGCCTTCCAAACATATATATATTGCCATGAAACCTACATCATCTTATCAGCTGATGTTTGTTCTAGCTGAAAAAAAGAAAAGGAAAGAAAAGTAGGAATAGAAGTACATTAGGCCAGTGGGAATAAACATTTCGGAACATCAGTCTCACTTCCCAACATCATAGTTCAAATGATTTCCATTATACAGAAAATTGTTATTAGATGTTTAGAAAGAGAATTTCATCAGCTTGCTAATAAACTTGGCGGATTTTTTATACGATTTTTAGCTTACAAGAAAATAGCTGAAAACTAAAAATCATTTCCTACAAGTAACTGATTATTTGTTCAGGGAGCTCTAGTGCAAAAGTTTTCTTGCAGAGGTTATGGTTTTATTTCATAGTTTTGTGTAGAGTATCATGGGCTTTCTCATGGTATCAAAAGATTTTTCATGCACCTCATAATTTCCGAGTAAATCGCAAAAAGCTACTGGGTACCCATGCCCGTGCTGCACTTTTATCATGTGCACACAGTAACCATTAATGTATATTCCTGCCTATGTAACAACGACTTTTTTTTATCAAAGACATTACATTGTTATTTCACGAACATACGTAGATTTTTATACGCTTTATCATGGTTTGTTAAAGAAATCGATACATCCAATACTTTTCAAGTAAATGGATGACAAAGGAAGAATACTTCTCCTAGCACGCTGCATAAATTTACTGCAAGCGAGATAAAAACACTCTCTTCCCCCGCCTTTACCTAAATAATATGCTCCCATAGGCTGTTTTTTTTTTTTTCTTGTCAAGTACAGATGTTGATTTTTCTATGCTTCCACATGATGTTGTCAAAACATCGACGTGACTAGTACCTGGACGAAAAAGAACAATAATCCTCCTAATGCTCTGTTAATTTTTCCTGCCTCATCCACACCTACATATTTTTGCTCGCTAGGTTTTATTTTGTTTTATTCAAAGTCTACATGTAAAATATCATTAGGTATTGATAGTGCTATCAGAAACTCGACATGACCACTAGTCTTTTTGCTAGGTACTGATACTGAAGCTGTACTATTTTTCATGTCATATGTGTATATGTAGAAAACAATGTTTATTTGTGTGAAAAATATAGAAATAGGTCCATATACAGATCAATAAAATATGGGTAACTCACTTCCTCCAGAGGTGTTGAGCTGCTAGCAGGACCTTGAGAGGTTTCAAGATGAGGAATTATGTAGTGTGTATGTGTGTGTGTGTGTGTGTGTGTGTGTGTGTGTGTTTGCTCCACTAGGGAATACTTCGATCGGCATGGTACTGTTCCAAGCAATCACCCGCACAAAGCAGCACATCACATACAGGACACATGTGATTTGTGTCCCTCCTCATCTTCGCCAGGACACACAAGAAACACCTGAGCCTCCTCCGGTTTGGGATCCTATCCCAGCAGTGGCCCAATGTGCAATCCAACCAGACTGTGTTGTCGATGACGTGACGACCCTTGGTTAGATATCCTCCTGGCTTTCCGTGGTCCTGTATTCCTGGAGGTGCAACTGCACGGCCTGACATGGCAGTGGCGGCAAGTTCTCCTGACGGACCAGGAACTGCCGTTGATGGTGGTGTTGGCACCCATGCTGGTCCTGGTGCAGGTGATGGTGGTGTTGGCACCTGTGCTGGTCCTGCTGCAGGTGATGGTGGTGTTGGCACCCATGCTGGTTCTCCTGCAGGTGCTGGAAGTGCCAGCAGAGTGCCAGCTTGAAGTGCTGCTGGCTGTCGGGTTGGAATGTCAGGGGCATGGTGGATGACGTGCCCTGACACAAGCTAATTCTCTTCGTTGAACTGGAGGAGCTTGAGGATGATCTCCTCCAGATGTCCAAGAGAGTCACTGTCCCATGTGAGCACTCCCTGTATAAGGTAAACGCATTGAAGATGGCCATCTGGATGAAGTGGAAGGTGATCTTGGTCCACTTCTCGGTCTGCCTTTGCATGGGGTAATACTGGACCATTTAGTCGAAATGGTCCACCCCACCCACATGCTGGTTGTAGTCCTCCACCATGACGGACTTGTCCACAACCTTCTGCACATAGGTTGTCCTCCCATCAGGAGCCCAGACCTTTCCTCAAACCTGCTCTGGGATGGTGTCCGTGCTGTGGAAGATGGAGACCATGTTGATGATGCACTTGTCCTTTCACAGCAGCACCATCCCATTGTCCTTGTGCCTTGCTGCCACGCCCCTCTGGCAGGCACTTAGCCTTGGTGATGGCCTGCAGCTGCTTTGGTACTCTTCTTTGCCAGCCGTAGGTTCCCACACATATAGGTTCCTGCACTGAAGAGGCATTTGCACATGGATAGAGTTATAATAGTTCTGTCTATCTATCTATCTATTGCCAGACGCCTCAATCCCGTTTGGGGTGGCCACAAACAAATCGCCTCCAAGTCGCCCTGTCCCCCACCATTTCACTGCCCTGCTCCCAACTCACCCCCCCCTCTCTCATATACCTTTCCACCCCATCCCTCCATCTCATCCTCGGCCTCCCCCTCCCTCTTCCCCCCTCCACCTCACTCACATACACTCTCTTCGTCAGTCTTTCACCCTCCATCCTCTCCACATGGCCAAACCACCTCAGTGTGTTCCTCATAACGCTTCCTATCACATCCACATCAACACCACAACGCTCCTTTATATCCTCATTCGTCAGCCTGTCTCTCCATGTGACGCCACAGGCTCCTCTTAAATAACTCATTTCCACTGCTCTCACTCTTGACTTGTGTCCTTCCAACAACGTCCAAGCTTCACTTTCGTACGTTAGAGTTGGTATCACAATACTGTCATGTAGTAACTTTTTCACTTCCATGCTCACTTCCCTGTTTCTTATCACTGCTTTCAAAGAACCAGCAACCTTTCTTCCCTGCTGTACCCTTTCAAGCACTTCACCCTCCAAACCTCCATCCTTACTCATCACACTACCCAAGTACTTAAACGTACTCACAAATTCCAATTCCTCACCATCCAACTTCGCTGTACATTCACTGACTTCACCTCTCTCAAAGACCATCACTTTACTCTTCCCTACATCCACCTTTAGATTCCGTTTCTTACACACTCTCCCAAACTCATCCACCAAGCCTTGCAGCTCCCCTTTGTCTTCACTCAACAACACAGTATCATCTGCAAACAACAGTGCGGGGAGTTTCCAAACACTATCCTCTCTCACCAGGGCCACTCCAACATCCACTACCCTACCTTGTACCTCTTTTATTACCCCATCCATGTACAGATTGAACATCCATGGAGATATGACACATCCCTGTTTAAACCCAACTTTCAAAGAGAAAAATTCACTTAGTTCACCATCCACACGCACTGCAGCCTTCGCACCATCGTACATACTCTTCACAGCATTAAACAACTTCCCATCTACTCCATATATTCTTAACACTTCGTACCCCTGGTCTTTCAGCAGTTCTAACAGGCCACAGACGGTGTTCTCAAGAGTCTTCTTCTGTCTCATGTACACCTCAAAGTTCCAGATGTAGCCTGAGGAAGACTCAACCAGGATGTACAGCTTGATGGCGTATTTTGAGGGCTTCACGAGGTTGTACACCCTGAAGCTGAGGTGCCCCTTCCACCCCAGCGAGCCCTCGTAAAGGCTGAGTTTCTCCTGTGGTAGGTAGGTGTCTTGGAACCGCCGAAGGAAGTATTCCATAACTGTATGAACTCTAATGAGCCAGTCTTGGTTGTTCTGGAGTATGGTGAGGGAGATCAAGGTGTGATATGTTTCAGGATCACCCTGAAACGTCTCCCAGTCATCGCTCATCAAAATCGTGGATAATCATGGAGCACAGAACTTCACTAATGGTGCCTGATGATCGGCATGTCCACAATCTCCATGAAAAGGTAGAGCCCCAGAAACTTGGCCATCTTCTCTTCTTTACAGATGAACCATGCATCCAACTCAGTCCCCAGGAATGCTGCATTCTTGTTGGTCTTGCAGGCAACATATGACAACTCCCGGATGAAGAACAGTTGGAAGAACTGTAAGGGCGTTGTTGGTGGATCCATCTTCATTCCTGGGGATGCTGTGAAGGGCCCATTATGTGGTGTGAATGGGACACAGCTCCACCCTGGATCCTCTGTGGCAACACTTCCTGCAGTGATGGCAGCGGGTTAACCTACTGACACCCTTTGGCCTGCTCTGCCACCCATTGGCCGCCCCCTGTAGCCAGGCCACGGGCCCAGGCGACCTTGTTGTGATGGTGAAAGCTCTGACGAGGAAGATGACAAGGCTGATGGTTGTTGCAGCCTCACGTCAGGGGTGATGAAAGCAGCTCGTGACAGCATCCTCATTGACCGGGCAGGTAACGACAACACAGTCGCATCCTGCACCAGCAGCACTGCAGACACAGTGGTAGGTGCAGGTGCCAATGTCGTGTAACTTGGCCCAGCAACTGGCAACATTAACTCGGCCAAGGGGGACATGGAGCCTGGAGGCGGAGAGACAGGGACGGCTGCTAGAGCGAGAGGTCATAGTGGTCGCGATGGCTGGGCCATGGGTCCCTCTATTGGTGGTAGTGTATGCTCCCGTAGTGGTAGTGGTCAGGGCAAAGCCTCCCAGGACGTCATTCCAATCCTCCTCGCCACTTGATTCATCACTTAGCTCCTCCTCTTTGCTATCAGTCTCCTCTTCGAAGAGCACCTTCTGTCACTCCTCAGACGACAATCCCTTCCTTTCCATCGTGCCAAGTACAAAAGTTCACAGTTTGAGCTAGGATTATTTGCTGAAAAAAAAAGAGGTATTATTCACTGTCACACAACACCTTCTATCGAGAGTAGCACTACGCAAATGATGTGATATATTTCCATACGACAACTAGCTGCACAATT
>NW_027644162.1:0-4995 GCF_032717465.1 Coenobita brevimanus
TGAGTTTAGTCACTGACCTGATAAACAGGATTATTTATGAGTGTGTTGTCCCAGATGATTGGCTGAAGAGTATAATTGTAAATGTGTATAAAGGGAAGGGTGATGCCCTGGAAAGAGGAAATTATAGAGGTATAAAGCTTTTAGATCAGATAATGAAGGTAATGGAGAGAGTTTTAGAAGGTATGATTAGAGAAAGAGTGAATATTGATGAGATGCAGTTTGGGTTTATGCCAGGTAGGGGGACCACTGATGCCATATTCATTGTTCGACAGCTTCAGGAAAAATATATTGGTAGGAGAAGGGATCTTTATTTTGTTTTTGTTGATTTGGAAAAGGCCTTTGACAGAGTCCCTAGAGAGGTGGTGAAGTGGGCAATGAGAAAGCTTGGTTTGGAGGAGTGGCTGGTTAGGGTGGTTATGGCCATGTATGTGGGTGCTCACACCCAGGTGAGAGTGAATGGAGATTTGAGTGATGAGTTTTCCGTGAATGTTGGTGTGCATCAGGGGTCAGTCTTGAGTCCCATGTTGTTTATCATGGTACTTGAAGCCCTTTCACGTGACTTTAGAAACGGACTCCCGTGGGAGTTGTTGTATGCTGATGATTTGGTGTTGATTGCAGAAAATGAAAGGGAGGCGGAGGAAAGGTTCAGGAAGTGGAGAGATGGTATGGGGCAAAAGGGTTTAAGGGTAAATGCAGATAAAACAAAAGTGATGATATCTAGGGTTGGTGGCGGTACTGTCAAAGACGAGGGAGAGTGGCCATGTGCAGTTTGCCACAAGGGCGTGGGAAGTAATTCCATCTTGTGCAGTGTGTGTGATAAATGGGTGCATAAGAGATGTAGTGGTATCAGAGGTAGACTGCGAGATAATGCTGATTTTATGTGTACGGCGTGCCGGGGTGAGCAGGTGGAGATCGTCAGACGTGGAAGGATTGAACTTGCTGGTGAGTCTCTTGAGTGTGTGGAAGAGTTTTGTTATTTGGGAGACATGTTGTGTGCTGGAGGTGGGGCTGGAGCTAGCTCTGTGGCTAGGGTGAGAAGTGGTTGGAAGAAGTTCAGGGAGCTCTTGCCTCTCCTGACATTGAGAGGGCTCTCCCTACGTGCTAAGGGGTCTTTGTATGCAGCATGTGTTAGGAGTGTAATGCTGTATGGCAGTGAGACCTGGGCAGTGAAGGAGGAAGACATTCGCCGGCTCAGACGTACAGAAATCACAATGATTAGGTGGATGTGCAGTGCGTCCCTGCGTCCAAGGCCTGGAGGGGCTGGGTTTACAATGGAAGAGTTGAGAGGTAGGATGGGACTGGAGTGTATTGGTGTTGTGATGAGGAGAGGTAGATTGAGGTGGTTTGGACATGTGGAGAGGATGGGGGATGATAATTGGGTGAGGAAGGTGAGAAGTGTTAATATTGGGGGTGGGGTTGTGAGGGGTAGACCGAGAAAGACATGGGACGAGGTCATTAAGTGTGACCTTAGGGTTAAGGGACTGAACAGGGAGGCTGCAATGGATCATGCAGCGTGGAGAGCCGCCATTAGGTGACCAAGGCCGACACATGCAAGCATGTTGGAGCCTTTAAAAACGAAAACGATATATATATATATATATATATATATATATATATATATATATATATATATATATATATATTAGGGGTGGGCATATCGATACCAAAATATCGATACTTTGGATACCTGCTATTTAAACTTAAGTATCGATACCGGTGTCTAGGTACCGATATTTCGATTACTAAAGAAAGATGTTCTATTTTGGCAATTTTTAAGGAGAAATCACGCAATTTCAATTTGCAGAGAAATAAGTATTTAGTACTCTGAAAGGCAGTGATAATATTTTTGCGTCTGGCAGCCCGGTGTCTTTGCTTCCTGTCGTCCGTCACCGGGCGTGTGACCGTACTGTTACTGTATAACGGTCACACCACTGACGTTGACCGGAGATCACTGTGACAGCTCCCCCCAAAAAAATAGCATTAAGCAAAGGTCGAGGTATCGGTAATTGATACCATCGATACTAGTCAAAAAAGTCATCGGTATCGTGTCTATATGAAATAGCTGGTATTGCCCACCACTAATATATATATATATATATATATATATATATATATATATATATATATATATATATATATATATATATATAAAATTGGTATTCTAAATAATATCATGAATAAGAATATAGTTGTATAATATTTACCGTAGTGTTAGAAGTTACAGAGTATCATTATAGCACTGTAGTCACAGTGTAGTGGAGCTGGTGTGGCCGTGGCTTAATCCTAGGTATACTGTAGGAGTAAGTTTTCCTCTTCTTTTTATATCACTGGACAAGTTCAGCCAACAATTGCGAGCCTGTGTGATCACCTAAAGGATGATGGAAGTGAGCCGCAAAAAAACGACTGGAAGGTGACAAGCCTACCAGCCATACACCAAGACCAAGTACAAGTGAAACACTGTTAGATGCAATGAATATAATACTCGCATCAAGCAGTGATGAAAATGATGAGCCACCAGGTACAAGTTCAATGGAAGAAATAAAGAGGTATAAGAAACAAAAGAGAATTAAAGGAACAAATGAAGATACTTTAAAATGGTGGAGTGAAAACAGAAGAGACTACCCTGATTTAGTGAAAGTGGTACGCACATATCTCTGTTGTCCCCCATGCAGCGTTCCCAGTGAACACCTGTTCAGTGGTTCTGGATTAATCTATGATGAAAAACGCAAGAGCCTTCATGCAGACAAAGCAGAGAAACTTTTGTTTTTGAAGAGTATTTTGCCTTTGTTGAAATTCAAATACTGAACTAATGTGCAATGTGAGGTTCAAGTGATTCTGATGAACTATACATAATACAGATACTTCAAGTGTTCACTTATCTAAAATTTAATGTGACTTTACACTTTCCAAAGTTTGGAGGTTGGGGTGAGTGGTTGGTGGGATGCATGACGACTTGGGTTCACGTCCCGCATCCTGATAACACATAAGTTTGACTTACAGTATGTGGCTGAAAGTCGTCGTTAACAATTTAAAATGCACAATTTTAAATAATCGACATCCGCATGCACGAGGATATAGTCATCAGATATCCGCAGCCGCAGCTGCAAAAAAATATTTTTGAATATCCGCATCCACAATTTTAAAAAGTTTATATCCTCATCTACATCCGCACATCCGCATTTTTAGACATCCGATGCACCAACAATCCACGCATCCCCCCCCTCTCCTAAAGCCACACTGCTCATCACCAATCACTCTCTGTACTCTCTCTAACTCTCTTAATTAACACTGTGATACACCTTACCTACAACACTCAACAGACTTATACCCCTACAGCTAGTACACTCAATCTTATCACCCTTACCTTTATATAAACAACGGAATCACAAAAGCACTTGTCCAGTCAGTCGGCAGCATGCCGCTCACAAAACACGCATTCAGCAGTCTTACTAACCACTCAACAATAGTCGCTCCACCACCTTTCAGGCAATCCATAGCACTCCCTTCCATACCTGCAGCTTTCCCTGCTTTCTTCTCCTTTACTGCCTTCTGCATTTCCTCCACCGTGATCAATACTATCCCTACACATTTATTCCTTGCACCCTTTCATCTGCCACAGTCTCAGCCTCCCTTTCCTCCTCAACATTTAACAATCTTTCAAAATACTCTGCCCATCTCTTCCTTACTGCATCTATCTCAATTAACATCCTTCCATCCTCTGCTTTTACTCGCTCTTCTTTCACAGATTATCCTTTTGGCACCCTTTTCACCTTCCAAAACATTTTCTTATTCTGCTGAAAATTCTCAGTCAACCGCCTACCCCATCTGTCATCTGCTGCGACTTTAGGATCACCCACAACCCTTCTCGCCCTATTCCTCCTTTCCTTATACCTCTCAAATGACACCTCATCCTTCCTCTGTAGCCACAGTTCATATGGACGTCTCTTCTCAGTCACAGCCATACTTACTTCCTTACACCACCATTCACTTTCCTTCCTTACACCACCGCCCACTCGTCTCACACCACACACCTCTTCCGCATGCCCCACAGCACTCTTAAACAATTGCCATTTCTCCTTCAAACTGCCATTTTCCTGATCTTTCACTGTGTTCCACTTATCTTTCAATTTCTCCTGATATTGTCATGATCTTTCTTTGGTATTAATTTAGGAGTAACCAAAGTTACCGATTTTCAGTACATTACATCCCTGAACTATTCTAAGACTTACCTTTTAAACATAGTTTGAGTTGGAGGAGCGAATTATGTAGGGGTAGTCATGTAGTGACAGGTTAGCCCAACGCTTAGTAGCGGATGAATGTCGCGCCATGTTGGCTGGTGCAGGCGTGTGCACACGGTTTATGTCGGCTGGACTGGAGTGTACTCGGCTGGTACTTTCTTATGTATGAGAGTTTTAAAAACAGCCAATCAGGCGTTCCCAAGCAACAGGGACTTTTGAAACCAGCCAATCACAAGAGTCGTAAGTAAAACCAGCCAATAACCTTAAAGTATTTGTCGGTGACGCAGGGACGCCCAAGATTTGAAAGTCAGTCATAGTCATGGCCTCCGGCGGTGAAGAACGTGTGTTCGAGTTCCAAGCTTGTATCAGGTGTAGCAAGGATTACTGGCAGATTATCAAGGACTACCACAGTAATAACGAAGCATCTATTGAACAACTAAGATAGCACAGGGTTTTGCTAAGCGAAGTACAGTGTAAAGAGTGTAATTTGCCCTGCAAATATCGGGAAGATAGACATCAGTGGTACTGTGGCCGGTGGAAGAAAAGTCGGAAGAGTAAGGGAATATCCTGTGCAAATTCACCGTTTCCGATTATAAAGGAAAATTTCTAGATCTTTAAAGGTAGGTCAAGTTAGGTTATGTTAGGTTAGATTGGGTAAGGTTAGGTTAGGTTAGATTGAGTTAGGTTAGGTTAGGTTAGGTTGGGTTAGGTTAGGTTAGGTTAGTATAATGCAAAATAGTGTGTTTTTAAATCATTT
>NW_027644163.1:0-11988 GCF_032717465.1 Coenobita brevimanus
TATGCACATTTCAAATAGACCATAAGTAATCTATCAATGTCTGAGATTGGTGCAATACCTGTCCACTGACATCCGTGGTTGAGTGCCATATTTTGTTGTCTGGCCCCATTCTGCTACTGTTCTCTTAACTCATGCAGCAATGCACCCTAAATTTTTCTTCACGAACACTCACGGCACATTTTACCTACATTTCACATAAACCATAAGTAATCTGTCAATGTCTGAGCACGGTACAGTATCTGTTTACTGTCGTCCATGGTTACATGGCGTATTTTTGTTGTCTGGCCTCCTTCCACTAAGGTTCCGCTAACACATGCAATGCACCCTAAATATTTCTTCATGAACACCCGTAGCACATTTTACATACACTTCACATAAACCATAAGAAATCTGTCGTAATCTATCAGTGTCTGAGCATGGTACAGTATCTGTTCACCGACGTCCATGGTTGTGTGGCGTAGTTTTGTTGTCTGGCCTCCTTCCACTAAGGTTCTGCTAACACATGCAATGCACCCAAATTATTTCTTCACGAACACTTGCGGCACATTTTACATACATTTCACATAAACCATAAATAATCTATCAATGTCTGAGCACGGTAGAGTACCTGTTCACTGACGTCCATGGTTGTGTGACGTATTTTTGTTGTCTGACCTCCTTCCGCTAAGGTTCCGCTAACATATGCAATGCACCCTAAATATTTTTTCACGAACACTCGCAGCACGTTTTACATACATTTCACACTAAAACATATGCAAATATCCCTACCTCCGCAATTAATCTGCTCCTGACTACCGAGGACCATGTGACGCATGTTCCCTTCAAGAGTACGTCGCACCTCTATATGGCAAACACCTCACTTCTACAAAAACACTTACTGCATATTGTACGTATATTTCACACTAAATCATATGCAAATATATCACTATCACAATGATTTCATCCCAACCTCCTCTATTATTCCCTTCCCGGCTATGGCGTACACGTGGCACCTGCTCCATTCCCGACTATGGCTATGGCATACGTAATACCTGCTGGTTCAATTATTTCACTAAGGCAAGCACTATATCTTTCACACAATGTAGACATTGGCTTCATTATATATGTAAAATACTCAGAGTATTTGGGGCAGGGTGAAGCAGAGAGACAAATCCCACTACAGCGAACACGACTCCTGCTCCATGCCTAATAGCTGATAATGGGCCACAGTGCTCTATGAATAATATATTGATGTTCCATAGACACAATCACTTCACAGTATACTCATAAGCACTATACAGTCACAATCTTTCACTCATGGCTTCTGCTTCGGGCAGGATGGGTAAAATAGGGGAGTTAAAGGGACTGCACATGGCGCTACCCTACAGCCCAAATGGTCGTGAGGTACTGAAGATTACCACTGCACACTGTCCCATAGAAGACGCGACAGTGTTGTCAAGTAATTACTTTTAACACAAGACTAGCCTGCAAAAACGCACCCAAATTTGACGCAAATCAGCAGAAAACTTAATTTTTGGAGAATTTTTTTGCGCTTTCCCACACGATTCATGTCAATGTGCGTTCACCAGGAAACACCCATGGAATGCAAATTGTGTAATCATGCCTGGGAGAGTATATATATATATATATATATATATATATATATATATATATATATATATATATATATATATATCTATTGCCAGACGCCTCAATCCCGTTTGGGGTGGCCACAAACAAATCGCCTCCAAGTCGCCCTGTCCCCCGCCATTTCACTACCCTGCTCCCAACTCACACCCCCCTCTCTCATATACCTCTCCACCCCATCCCTCCATCTCATCCTCGGTCTCCCCTCCTCTTCCACCCTCCACCTCACTCACATACACTCTCTTCGTCAGTCTTTCACCCTCCATCCTCTCCACATGGCCAAACCACCTCAGTGTGTTCCTCACAACGCTTCCTATCACATCCACATCAACACCACAACGCTCCTTTATATCCTCATTCGTCAGCCTGTCTCTCCACGTGACTCCACAAGCTCCTCTTAAATAACTCATTTCCACTGCTCTCACTCTTGACTTGTGTCCTTCCAACAACGTCCAAGCTTCACTTCCGTACGTTAGAGTTGGTATCACAATACTGTCATGTAGTAACTTTTTTACTTCCATGCTCACTTCCCTGTTTCTTATCACTGCTTTCAAGGAACCAGCAACCTTTCTTCCCTGCTGTACCCTTTTCAAGCACTTCACCCTCCAAACCTCCATCCTTACTCATCACACTACCCAAATACTTAAACGTACTCACATTTTCCAATTCCTCACCATCCAACCTCGCTATACATTCACTGACTTCACCTCTCTCAAAGACCATCACTTTACTCTTCCCTACATTCACCTTTAGGTTCCGTTTCTTACACACTCTCTCAAACTCATCCACCAAGCCTTGCAGCTCCCCTTCATCTTCACTCAACAACACAGTATCATCTGCAAACAACAGTACAGGGAGTTTCCAAACACTATCCTCTCTCACCAGGGCCACTCCAACATCCACTACCCTACCTTGTACCTCTTTTATTACCCCATCCATGTACAGATTGAACAACCATGGAGACATGACACATCCCTGTTTCAAACCAACTTTCAAAGAGAAAAATTCACTTAGTTCACCATCCACACGCACTGCAGCCTTAGCACCATCATACATACTCTTCACAGCATTCAACAACTTCCCATCTACTCCATATATTCTTAACACTTTCCACAATCCTTGTCTATCCACCCTGTCATATGCTTTCTCCAAATCCATGAAAGCCGCATACAACTTCTTTCCCTTCTCTAGAAACTTTTCCACTAAAGATCTAAGAATGAATATCTGATCTACACAACCTCTTCCCTTCCTAAAGCCTCCCTGTTCTTCTCCAACTAATTTCTCTGTTCTTTCTCTAACTCTGTCAATAAGTATCCTACCATACACTTTTCCTATTATACTAAGAAGACAAATGCCCCTATGATTACCACACACTTCTTTTTCCCCTTTTCCTTTGTACAAGGGAATAATTATACCTGACTTCCAATCCTCCGGGACTCTACCTTCCTCCCAGGCCAATCTGCACATCTTCCACATCCATTCTACTACTATCTCTCCCCCATGCTTCAGCATCTCACCACACACTCCATCAATTCCTGGGGCTTTCCCCGATTTAACTTTCTTCATTGCTTCCACAACCTCTATCCTACTGATTTCTACCTGTCTTCTCACCTCCCTCCTTCTCCCAGCCATTCCCCAGCCACTTATACTCGCATTACTTCCATCCTCTACGTTCAACAATTCCTTAAAGTGTTCTCTCCATCTGCTCACTTTTTCTCCCTTCTCCACTAGTAATCTACCATGTTTATCTTTCACTCCCCTGCTAACTTCACTTCCACCCTGTCTTACTCTTTTCACTTCTCTCCAGAACATTTTCTTACAGTCCCTCCACTTTACACTCAAATTCCTTCCAAATTCCTCATCCACTCTCTTCTTACTCTCTCTTACTAAACTTTTCACCTCTCTCTTCCTTTCCACATATAACTCTCTCTTCTGCCTCTCAACTTCTTCCACGCCCCTATTTCTCATCCATTCATTGTATGCTTTCTTCTTTTGTGCCACAGCCTGTTTCACCTCTTCAGTCCACCACGCTGTTCCTTGCACCCCCTCCGTCTTCTCTTCCTTCCACACACCACATCACATGCTGCACATATTTCTTCTGTAAATATCTTACACACACCTTCCACGTCTCCCATCTGCTCCAATTCATATTTGCCCAATCGTTCCTCCACTTCTCTCTTATACTCTGCCTTTTTCTCATCCTCTTGTAACCTTTCCACTCTCCTTGCAACTACTCCTTCCTCTCGTCTTTCCCTTCTTCTATTCCTCCATCTTACTTGCATCCTAATTCTGGCCACCACCAAGTAGTGGTCAGAAAGGCCACTCCCCCAACCTCTATAAACTCTTGCATCCAATATACATCTTCGCATCCTTTCATCCACACACACATAATCAATCATTGCCTTCCTTTCATTCAGTTCACCACCCACCCTTCTCATCACTCGCCATGTATACCTGTGGATCATTTTATGCCTGAAGAGGGTATTGGCTATTACCAACCCCCTCCCAGCACAGATGTCCACTAACGCACTCCCATTCTCATCTATCTCAGCAGGCACACCCCACTCACCAACTATTCCATCCACCTTCACATTACCAACTTTACCATTCATATCACCAATCAAAAACACTCTCTCATTCCTTCCAAACTTTTCCATGCACACTTCCACATTTGTCCAGAACTCTTCTCTCACTCTTCTAGCACGATCTTGCGTTGGCGCATACACACACACAATCGCCCACATTTGTATTCCAACTTTCAACTTTACCCACACAATCCTTGACCCAACTGATCCATACTGTCTTATGCTCTTCTTCCATCTTTTACTCACAACTATACACACTCCTTCCTTTGCCCTCTCATTCTCATCTACTCCTGCACATATACCCCATCCATACTCCCATTCTCTCACACTTTCTCCTCTCCATTTTGTTTCAGTTATTCCACATACATCCACTTTCGCATCCTCAAGCACCTGGACAATCTCTCTCTCTTTCACCTCATCATTCGCTCCTCTTACATTCCATGTACACATTACCAAGTCCTTTGTCCGGTCCTGGGTCGTCAACGTTTGGTCAGTCCTTGTCCGAGGCTTCTTGTTTGTTTTTTTAGTTAGTTGTTTTCCGGGGAGGGGCACTAACCCTCCGCCAACCCTTTTAGTCGCCTTTTACGACAAGCAGGGATACTGGGGGAGTATTCTTGAAAACCCCCCTACCCCCAGGGTATATATATATATATATATATATATTAGAAATTCCTAGATGCGAACAGACGTTTCCCATACAAAATAACCTCAGCCATTCACCTCACTCACAGCTGATTTCCTCCTGCCAAAACTTTTTTTTTTTTTTGCCCATTGGGCATCGGGGCTTAAGCCCCTTGTCATTAAGATATCTCTCTCTCTCTCTCTCTCTCTCTCTCTCTCTCTCTCTCTCTCTCTCTCTCTCTCTCTCTCTCTCTCTTTCTCTCTCTTTCTCTCTACTTGTATGTTTTATATAATTTTTATAACTTTTATTTTTATATACTTTTTATCTTTTTTCATATTTCAAAACATATAATGTAAGAAAAAAAGAAACCTAGTTGAACATCCTAAGACTGATAAACTGATAACCCTAACAGACGTATGTCTAACCTATACTAAAGCCTTGAGATACAAAAAACAAGACAGTAGGTGACGATGGCCAGCTCTAAGAGGAATGTTGCGGTTCAGCCTACATACGAAGGTGGAGTCTTAGCTGGTTTGTCTTAAAATACCATGTCTCGCCTCTCTTTGGACAAAAATTTAACCACCCAAACATCAGAAATATCTCGATACTTGCATAAACACAAATGTCAAAAAATGTAAAAAAATAAAAAAAAATATTTTTCTATGAAACTTCCCATATTATGTACTGATTTTGTTCGTAATACACACATCTTGCCATTTCAAACAATTTCAGCAGCAACGATTTTTTTTTTTTTGGGGGGGGGGGAATATGAATATTTCTTAGGGATGGTTCCTTGCTCCTCTGCTTTCCTTTTTTTTTTTTTTTTTTTTACCAGCATGAAAAAAAAAAAAAAAAAGGGCTGGACCAAGACACTGGGCGTCAACAATTACTGGACCTATGGCCACGGAGTGGCTAAGCGGGCCATTGCTAGCCAACGAGTTGTTGCCTAGCAACCAAAACCTACAGGGCACAATTAGGTCATGGGCTGGACATTGTGTACAGGTTTGGTCGGAATGGGTTAATTCTGAAGGGTAGAAAATGCCTTCCACAATTAAACAAGAATACAAGACCAGAAGACTACAAGAAAGAAAGAGAAAATCCGACTAACAATAAGGGCAGCATGGAGCTGGACAAATAAGCCTACACTAATGGGAAAAATACCTCAACCAAGTGAGCTCCATCAACAGCAGATTAGTAAAACCTTTCTACAATTCACACTTGCACTCATGACCAGCTGATCATGGCACAGATTTTAATGTTTTTTTTTTTTTTTTTTTTTTTTTTAATAATAGAAAAGGGGAATTGAAAAGATTATTCCATACACCATATTACAGGTGTCCTCCATTCATAAAAAATCTGTAACAGTTGGACTTAAACAGCCAAAGGTTTATGGCTGGGGGAAACTACTCTGGGGAAGTTACTTCCAAAGAGATGAAATTCGGGGAATAAAAAAAATTCTAATAGGGAGATGCCCTGCAATATGGCAGTGAGATAGTCCGGTCTTGAGCGCAACCAGATGCCCGTGTAGCATGGGGAAAGGCTTGGGAATGTGGCATAGTGAATAAAAAACTTAGTCTGAACATTTGGCATAAAAGTATCTGTAAAATAATGTAAGGAAGGCAACATTCCTTCTTTCTTGTAGGCTTGGTAGTTCATTTGTAATAGTAGGTTATTAACAATTCTAACAACTTTATTATGAGTTTTGTCTAGTTGTTTTATTCCAACCTTTCCACATCCATACCACAAGGGTGAGCAACATTCCAGCTGAGAGTGCACATGGCTCTTGTAAATTGTGGCTAAATGCTCGTCAGTGAAGAAGTTAAGGGTTCTGTACAATAATCCAAGATTCTCTGAAGCAGTTTTAACAAGTGATCTAACGTGAGGGGTCCAGCTGATGGCACTGTTAAGTGAAATACCGAGTATTTCTATCCTTTTAGGGATAGAAATATTAGTAGCATTGAAGGTAATATAGGAATCAGGTAATATCTCTCAATTAGTAAACTGAATATATTTGGTTTTCCTAGCATTAAATGAAACAATGTTATTTTGTCTCCATTCAGTGGTCTTAGATAAGTCCTGATTAATGGAGATTGCTGTATTGAGTTGTGAGTTAGAGATACCGGTATTAAACTTTGTAAATGGGTGTTTAAGTGTGAATGAACTGTGAAGTGTTGAATCATCTACATATGAATGGATGGGATTATGGGTGACAGATAAGAGATCATTAATATAAACTAGGAACAGGGTTGGAGAAAGAACTGATCCTTGTGGCAAGCCACCATTAACCGAGTGGAAATTGGAATATACATTATCTACTTTTACAGTTATCTTTCTGTCACAAAGGCTTGATGAAATCAGAGGAAAAAAAGATGATAGGCCATAGCGAGGGAATCTGGATAGTAGGGAATGGTGCCACATTCTCAAAACCTTTAGAAATATCGAGGGCAACTGCATGAGTTTCACCAAGTTGATCAGTTGAATGATGGATGGTATGAGTAAGAAGACTGAGCATATTAACAGTGGATATTTCGTGCTGGAAACAATACTTTCTATCACTAATAAAGTGGTTTAGTTCAAGATGTTTAAATATATGCTTATTAATTACTCTATCAAATACTTTACCAAGAAAAGACTATGAGAGCTATTGATCTGTAATCAGAGCGGTCAGAGGAACTTCCTTTCTTCGGAATTGGGTGGATACTGGCTTCTTTCCAGGAATTAGGAAATGAAGATGTCTGTCTCTCTATATACCTAGGCTGCTTCCCTCAAAATATGGGAGGTAGCAGAGACAGGATGACACAGTCCCAATTTACTCATCCACATACACATATTTATTCGTAGCTTAGCCCCAAGGGTATCAGGGATCGATCATCACCGCACCACACCACACCACATGAGGGACAACTGCGCAGTACAATCAGCGACATCCGCAGTAGGGCCTGACAGCAGAGCTGGTTTACCCCCCACCAAATTATAATGGACCCATCCCCTTACCTGCATCTGACCTCATCAAAAGCTGATGAGACCAAATGTGGAAGAATATCCCTTCAGGGCGGCGTCACCATTTACTCATTCACAGTTTTCCTCCAATCATTCCTATCATGCACAGCTACCTTCTTAGACATCCCTTTCACTAACGCACTCTTCACACTGTCCAACCATCCTATTCGTGGTCTTCCTCTCAACCTCACACCTCTCACTTCCGATCCAGTTATCTTTTTCACCAATCGCTCTTCATCCATTTTGTCCATATGCCCAAACCATCACAACACTTTCTGCTCAACTTGGTCAACCATCTCCCTCATAACTCCAGTTCTCCTTCGCACCTCATCATTTCCCACTCGATCCATACGTATCACTCCATACTCCTCAGACACCTCATCTCCATTAAATTGAAACTTTTCCTCTCTGCTACACACATATTCCATATTTCAGCCCCTATAATGCAGTCGATATCACTACACCCTCATATAGCCTTCTCTTTACATCTATTCTAAGCAAGCAACATCTAAACACTTTTTTCATTCCACCCAGCACCTTTCCTGCTTCATTCATTCTAAACTTCACTTGCGCATCTATTCTTCCATCAACAGCAACATGTGACCTTAAATACTTAAAGCACTCTGCCTCCTCAAGCAACTCACCATTCAAAACTACAGGTATATTCATCCTTCTACCATCTATCAACCTCGTACACTTCATCACTTTACTCTAACCTCGTACACTTCATCACTTTGCTCTTCTTCCCATTTACTCTCAATTCCTCCTTTCACACACCCTTACAAACTACTTTACCAACTGTCTCAATCTCTCCTCCGAATCAGCCACTAGTGCGGTATCATCCGCAAGCAGTAGCTGATTCAGATTTCATTCTGTACCATCAGTATTCACAAGACTCAAACCTCCACCTAACACTCTCGCATTCACCTCCCTTACAACACCATCCATAATGATATTAAACAACCCTGCCGCAGCCCCACTCTCATGGGAAATGAGTCACTCACAGTATTTCCTACTCTTACACACGCTCTACTGTTTACATAAAAATTTTTCACTCCTTTTACCAACTTCCCATCAAGCCCATACAATCTCAAAAGCCTCCCAATCAGCTCTATAATACGCTTTCTAAATCCATGAACGTCCAAAACACATCCTTACCTTTCGCTAAATACTTTTCACGAACACCTGTCTCAGAGCAATCACCTGATCCACGCTAGAGGTGTATCGGATATCCGCATCCGCATCCACATTTGCAATGCAAGTATCATCTGCATCCGCATCTTTTTTTTTTTTTTTTTTTTGCCTATCGACCATTGAGGCCGGAGCCTCTAGTCATTCAGGCAAAAATATATATATGTATATACTGTACATTGACACATATATACATATATACATGAACATATATATATATATATACATACATACATACATACACACACCCATGCATATGAACGTACACACTTTCATGCACACGTACATATATATATATATATATATATATATATATATATATATATATATATATATATATATATATATATATATGTATAATAATTTTTATTTTATTATTTTTTTGTATTTTTATTATTATTTTTTTTTTTTTTTTTTTATAAACTTATATTACTTATAATAAAAAATACCTAATCTAAATACCCTAAAACTAATCACCTAACAGACAAATCGCTAACCTATACTGAATCCTGAGACAAATAACTAGACCTACACTAATGGTAAAAATGCCTCGACCAAGAGAACACCATCGACTGCAGATATGTAATGCCTTTCTACATTACATACCTGCACTCATCACCTGGTGACTGTCAGTCGAGGCACAACCTAATATAGGGGACATCAATATATGAAAGGGAACCAGACGAGTTAAGAACATTTCCATATACATCAGCTGTCGTCCCTAATTAGAATAACTTCAGCAAGATGGTATAATGTATTTACATAATTTGTACAAAAAGTGAAGAACCTCGCCCAGCAGACCACCATCGACTGCAAGTGCCCAATACCTTCCTATATTGCACACTTGCATTCATCAGCTGGTGACTGTCAGGCGAGGAACTTGGCTTAATATAGGGGACATCTATATTACCGTAGAAATAGATCAGTGGGAGGAGGAACTATTTCAAATATGTCAACTGTCAACCCTAATTAATATTACAATATATACATATTTACCGTTGATAAAAACCATAACCACACAGTAAAAAAGTCACATCACTCTGATAAGTCCGGTCTCTCTCAAGAAAGCCATCAATTTATCAGTCATAACAATGTCCCTATCACCCAGGATGGTGGAAAGGGTGAAGGGGACGTCTACTGCGCCACAGTAATTTATAAGTGAAGCTCGTTCACGAATAAATCGCCGACAGCGCAGGATGATATGACTGACAGATAACACCGCATTACAGATGTCACAGTGCGGTGGGAAGCGTCTTTCCATATATGGTTTCATGTGAGTTAAAATGGTGGCATTGAGCCGTAACCGTGCCAATACTTTTTCTTCAAGGCGACTGGGATGGTTGGCAGTGGTCCAGTCGCCCAGGTGCGGGTTACACGTTCGAGTATTTAGTCTGGTCCACTGACTATGCCACAGAAGATTTATTGATTTCTTCCCGACAGAGAGACTCGACCGTAGATCACGAGGAACGTCCCAAGTCTCCCTTAGCTCTACAGCTGACTTGCCGTAGATACGACAATGACCAGACAGCCAGATCAGCGTGAATGACTTGTTGCATGAATGCAACTTATTAATGATGCGGCCCTCGATCTCGTGAGAGTCCGTAGTACAAGATGCAATTGCCTGAAGGGCTGATATTGAATCCGAAAATATGACAAATGAGTCATGTCTAGAATTGAGAGCATAGTCTATTGCTTTGTCAATAGCAAAAAGTTCGGAGGTAAACACAGATGTACGAGTCGGCAACCGATACCTGAGGGCACATTCAGTCAACCACACACTTGCACCCACACATTCACTCGAATTGGAGCCGTCGGCGTACAATTGATGGGACCCCAAGTGACGAACGATGATGCTACGAAACAAGTGGTGGACCTCCACCTCCAGCACCTTGGCCTTTGCTGCTGGGAGCCATGATACATCCGCTGTAAAGCCGGGTGGATCCCAAGGCACTATTTTTTAACACCAACTTGTCACAGTCACTGGGGTCCACACCAAGCTCCTGAGTCAGTAAGTGGAGGCGAACGGCAAGTGGCTGACGCACCCCCCGCAGAAGGTGGTGGTATTGACGCAGGGGGATACAGGCCACATTGCCGATATTATTTTTCCTAAATGTCCTTATGCCATAGGACAAGGCCAGATGTTCGCGGCGAATACGGAGGGGAGACACTTTCGCCTCCACTTCCATATGAGCTACACGGGTACACCGGACGGCTCCAAGACACATTCGCAAACATTTATTCTGCAACACACACATCCGCATCCGCAGTAATGGTAAATTTAACATCTGCATCCGTTCTGCATCTGCACTTTGAGAATGAGGATATGAGCATATTACAAAACATATCAGTGCATAAAATTTGTTAAAAAATAATATATATATATATATATATATATATATATATATATATATATAACATGCGGCTGGACAAGAGGACCACCAAGACATAAAGTAACTTGGTGGTGGGATGAGGGTGTAGAAGCTGCAATTAAGGAGAAAAGAAGGCTTTTCCGGGAATGGAAGAAGGGTGGTAGCAAAGAGGAATATTTGGCTGCCAAGCGTAGGGCTAGGAGAGAGGTATACAGGGCAAAGTCTGAGTCACAGAGACAATTACTTGATAACCTAAATCATGGGGAAAGGAAAAATATATTTAGGGTGGCAGGTCAGGTGAAGAGGGATAATCGGGATATCATAGGTGAGCAGTGTGTGAAGAATGATGAAGGAAGGGTAGTGGTGAACAGTGAGGATATTAAAGATGCATGGAGAGAGCATCATAACCGGTTGTTGAATGAGGAGTTTGACTGGGACAGGGAAAGTTTGGAGCCAGCAGATCCAGTGTCTGGCCCTTGGCCTTTGATTGATACTGCTACTGTGAGTGAGGCAATAGGCAGGATGAGGGTGGGGAAGGCAGCAGGTGTGTCTGGGTTGACTGCCGAAATGTTGAAGGCCTCAGGAGATAGAGGGG
>NW_027644164.1:0-4995 GCF_032717465.1 Coenobita brevimanus
ATCTCTCGGCCGTACCATGTGGCAGCACGTCCCACGGCTCTGTCCTCGTCCTTGTCCTCGTCCTCGTCCTTGAAATCGGGCTCCACATCACGTAGGGGCTGCCAAGAGGATGTTGCACATAGTTTTTGTGCAGGCTGGCCCTCTCTAGCAGAGCGATAAGTCACGTAGCGCCACTTCCTGGGGGACAGGACCTCCTCATCACTGCTGCTGGTTTCCACCTCCACTGGTTGGTTATAATCTTTGTCCACAACCTCGTTGTCCAGTAGGGAATCATTGTCGCCTGTGAAGGCGTCCAGGGCGACTTGGATTTCCTCCTCCGAGAGACCTCTGTGCGCCATGTCTGACCAGGGCCACTGCTAACAGGTGAGTGACCGAGCAGAGGGTGACCGCGGGTCACGCGGGGTCGCCGAATGTCCCTGCCTGGTGGCAGGTAGGGGAAGGTCGAGCGACCCTACATAACAAAAATCAAGCGCGAATTTTGAAAATTGTACAAATTGTGCACCTTGCAATTATGCGATGTACCAGTACGTCGACGGGACTGGCAATTACATAATGTTGCAACATAGTTATACGTCGATGGGACGCCCCGGGTTAAGGACTATACACGATAGTACACATGCAGGACATCCTGACAAAGATAGGACTGTCAGACAAGTCCGGATGTTTTACTACTGGCCATCGTTGCACAGACATACACAGTCACATAGATGTGAGTCATTAATGAGACACAAAGGCTACACGTTAACACCTGCACCTATAGGGAAATATTCTGTACCTAACCAACCATGGGAAATTGTCGCGCTTGACTTCCTTAACCCCTAAACCACGGGGTTGTTTTGGAGCTCCTTGCATGTCCTGCGGCGATTTCGCACTCCGACAGACTTTGTAAAAATATTTGCCAAAAATTAGTTATTAGTCCTAGAATGTTATAATTACATAGCCTATGGCACATACCTTCAGCTTTCTCTTGGGTTGTTTGTTGAGCCTTCTTCGAGTACCGTAGGACTTGTGGAGACTTCTGAAGTTGGGTAACGAAGTCTCCACTTTACACTTCCCGACACCCCGTAATATGATTACCACAGCCTGATATTATCACTAGAAACACTATTCTATGATTTTCAAATAGTTTGGAATCCATACTCCCCCAAAACAAAAACTCTGTGAAAGCAGTGAAAATTACAAGCGCGTACCAGCTTCCCACTTGCGCTCATTCGCCACTGGTATTCTGTCATTTATTATTTATAAAAAGACTCACACTTTATATTTCTATTATTATATAACACTTATATATATCTGCGGTCTTTATCCATAATTTTCCTTCGGTAATAATAGTTTATTGTCACTGTAGGCATTCAATTTCTCTTTCAGTAAAATACATAGCATTCACTTTCTCGTCCTGTATACTAGCATTGAGAGCGAATCTGTCACTTTCACTGTCACTTTCATAACTCATGATATATATGCTAGAGTGAAACTTTCACTTTCATTACTTCTAGTATATATACTTGTATTCTTATATTACTACTCATTTACATTTCTATTTACATTCTCTATTTTATTTACATCATTTACATTTCTATTTTATTTACACTGTGTTATGCACTGTCACTTGTAATAACTTATAAAACTATTTTCCACTGTTCACTTATATTTACATTCATTGCTTTCACTTGCTGTTTACACATTATTTACACATTATTTACATTTCCACTTGCACTGTTTTATTCACCAAAAAGATTGTAGTCACTGTCTATCATTTTCATTGACAAATTAGCCAGTTGACGTTCCACAGCAGTCACTTAGCCCTTTACCTCTTTCCACACGAGGTTTAGTAGGGGGTAGAAGTCACAGGGCCCTTTGCATGGGGCCAAAAAGCGGCGGAATTGGACAGGCGCGAATCCGACGTGGTTTCACCTTGAAAGATGACAGTAAACTGAATACAGTGTGGTGGCCTGCCTAAGGGGAGTGCAATGCTGCCAATGTCAGCGTGGTGACAGCTACTAATATATACGCTATGAAATGATTCGCAGGAAATCTAGGCAATCCATTATAAATTAGGTAGTTCCAGGTGAATATAAATATCACTTAGGCTTCTCCCTTCCTTTCTTATATGCATTTTTATTACGAGAATAGATTATACAGCATATTTCAAGGGGGAATAAACAGGCAAAATTAGCGAACGAGTGCACATGAGGTGTTGTCATGTGATAATTAGCCAATTCCAGGTGTATGGCAATATCACTTACTTTATTTCTTTTTTATATATATTATTTGGTATAAGAATAGGGCATAGGGCTTATTTCAATGGATGAAATCAGTGGAAAATTCCAGGGAAGATTTACTTAGTGTAGCATGGCCGGGCAGGCGAGAGGAGAGGGTAATGGAGGGGAGGTAGGGAGGGGAGTCAAGAATGGGGAGAAATGGCTAGATTGTCAACAAAGGATGGGAGTACAGATGAGATTAGAAGTGCTGACTAATGTTGGCCATTGGCAGTACTGATAGATGATATTCGTACAAGCCACCACTTGAAAGCCCGGGCGAATTCAAAATAACACAGAATCACAAAAGTGACGCCCCGTGGTATGATCCCTTGCTCCCAAGCATCACGAAAGTGACCCCCTGTGGTTAAGAGGTTAAGTGGGCTGTTGTGGTTCAGCCTGTACAAACGTCCAAATAAGTGATGACCCGATTCCCATTACTTTTCGCTCAGAGAGAGGTATCTGGCAACTGCAATGGCCTAGTTATATTTCCTATATGGCAGACTGGAAAGAGCAGTATTTACATAAACAGCTCCAAAAAGCAATTCATGTGTTTTTACTGTGTTTATCTCTCATTACATGAGAGGAAACAACACTATACTAAAGTCATGGCTTAGCCATACAAAAGAATGTGAAACGCACGCCCTATCGCTCAATTGTTGCAGGATTTATATGCAGAGAAACTCTTGTAATACATATTTTACATCTTAAATCAACACTTCTGAAGGAAAAATGTCCCACAAAACAAAACTCACAGATAATGGTAATGTTGAAATCATGAGTACCATCAAATCAGAAAAATAAACATCTAATAATGTATTACTATCCACATGAGTTACCTGAGAGGAGCATGTGGAGTGACATGGAGAGACGGGTTGACGAATGAAGAAGTGAAAGAATGTTGTGGGGTGGATGTGGATGTGATTGATATAATTAGAAGTACACTGAAGTGGTTTGGACATGTGGAGAGAATGGAGAATGAAAGACAGACTAAAAGAGTGTATGTAGGTGAGGTGGAGGGAGGGAGAGGGAGGAGGAGACTGAGGATGAGGTGCAGGGATGGAGCTAGGAGGTATATGAGGGAGGGGGGAGTGAGTTGAGTGGGGGGGGGGCAGTCAAATGGTGGATGACAGAGAGACTTGCGGGCGTTTTGTCTGTGGTCACCCTTTGCAGGATTAGGGCGTCGGGCTATAGATAGATAGACAGACATTTTATTCTCTATGCAGGATGATATTTACATGGTAAAACCCATGTGAGCGCTGTAAGCAAGATGGATCGTCAGCACGATATTACAGTCTGTCAGTGCAAGCAGATAATTGCTCTTTATTTAGCAAATATTCCAGCAAGACATGTATCCTGGCAGCTTAACATAAAGAAAGAGACAGTTAATGGATTGATAGACGATATGGAGAGGGGTAGAACTTGGAAAATTTGCCAAATGGAGCCCCTCGTAGCACAACACAAGACCTAGATAGGCAAATTACTGCACGTGTCCAAGAACAACCCCTAACCACCT
Organism: Coenobita brevimanus; assembly: GCF_032717465.1. Taxonomy (NCBI): domain Eukaryota; kingdom Metazoa; phylum Arthropoda; class Malacostraca; order Decapoda; family Coenobitidae; genus Coenobita; species Coenobita brevimanus. The sequence continues at coordinate 3,775 of NW_027644164.1, forward strand.
ATGTTGTTATCAAGAAGCAAATTAATCTGCCGGTATTCAGTTAAGTTAATGAAACCTGCACAATTATCGGGGAAATTTTGGTCATTTTATTCATACAACGAAAATCTAACATGTGATACAATATATAGGACAATTTCATGAAAACTATAGAGGGAGAGTATGATAGTCAAATGCAAGAGAGTGAGAATGAAGAGAACTAAAGATGAAAGAACTGTATAAAGTGAGGGGGGGATCGTGACAAAAACCGAGACTTCCACTTAGATCTATGGCATGATAATGACTGATTGAAACAAGGCCTGTTGCCGAGGGAAAGTGACAGAATTCCACTAGACTGATCCCAAAACTGGGAAAAATCAACCAGATTTAGGGAAATTATGAAAAAAAAAAAAATGCTAGGCAGGACTTTAAGAGAATGCCAGATATGTAGAAAATAATTAAATTTTCTCCAGCTAGATTGTTTTAAAACATAATTTTATCGGGAAAATTACTATATTGGTAACACTGCTGGCATGAGTCGTGACGACGAGTGCAAGCGTGCCAGATGTCACTTTTTATTTAATTATTAATTACCTAAAAAAATAAATGCTAAACTTAATATTTTCGCAAGCTTATTTTTTTTTTTACACCATAAATAATTTTTGCAGAGCAGGTGAAGACTGTTTCTGTCTCCTAACTCCCAAGTGAACGTTGCCAGACTCAGGGAGTTTTGTCCAAAACTCAAAGAAAGCGAGTCATCACTTGTATGAGTTCTTCACTGACGAGCAGATGGCCACAATATACAAACGTCATGTGCGTTCTCTGATTGAATATCGTTCACCACTGTGGAGTGGATGTGGAGCGGTTGCATTGAGGCAGTTGGACAAAATTCATAATAAACCCATTAGATTAATCAATAATCCTGCCATAACGCAGGACTTTCCTCCACTATCAGTACGTAGAGATGTTGCTTCTTTAGCATTGTTATAGAGATATTTTTACCGTAAGTGCTCTGATGAACTGGCTTCAATTGTGCCTCCCCTTCACATTTTCTCCCGAAATACTCGGGCAGCTGGGAGCGCCCATGAACTCACACTCTCTCTCCCGGAATGCAGAACCTCTGCTTATCAAAATTCATTTATCCCCAGAACTACTACTCTCTGGAATTCACTTCCTGGCTTGCTTCCCACATACATTTAATCCACTCGAATTTAAATCCAATTGTAAAAAGTATTCTGATGACTG
>NW_027644165.1:0-22274 GCF_032717465.1 Coenobita brevimanus
GAGGATGCCTTTAGGCACATGGACTTATTTTTCTTCCTTTGTTTCTCCTTCCTCCATTCATTATCAAATTAAAAAAAAAATCATACACACAAAGGAGGACCCTTATCTGGTTAGAGTTTAAAAATACCATCTCTCGCCTTGCTCTGAACACAAAGTAAACCACCCAGACAACAGAAATAACTCTGTTTATCTATCTATTGCCAGACATCTTAATCCAGTACCGGGTGGTGACAAACAATCACTTCCACGTCACCCGCTCCCTCTCCATTTCACTGCCCTGTTCCCAGTTCACACACCCCTCCCTCTCATATACCTCTCCACTTCATCCTTCAGTCTCATCCTTGGCTTCCCCCTCCCTCTCCCCCCCCTCCACCTCACTCACATACATCTTCCTCGTTAGTCTCCCGCTCTCCATCCTCTCCACATGGCCAAATCACCCCAGAATTTTCTCCTAACGCTTCCTGTCACATCCTCATTCATGCCACAGTGCTCCTTCACGTCCTCATTTGTCAGTCTGTCTTTCCATGTAACTCCACTTGCTCCTCTCAAATAACTCGTTTACACTGCTCTCACTCTTGACTTGTGACCTTCCAACAAGGTCCAAGTTTCACTTCCATACATTAGAGTTGATATCACAATAGTGTCATGCAGCAACATTATCCCTTCCATGCTCACTACACTGTTTCTTATCACTGCTCTGAAAGAACCAGCAACCTTTCTTCGTTGTTGTACCTTTTCAAGCACTTCACCCTACAAACTTCCATCCTTACTCATCACACTACCCAAGTGCTTGAGTGCACTCACATTTTCCATTTTCTCATCATCCAACCTTACCATACATCCAGTGACTTCATTTCTCTCGAAGACCATAACTTTACTCTTCCCTACATTCACTCACCTTTAGATTCCGTTTCTTAAACACACTTGCAAACTCATTCACCAAGCTACACACACTGCAGCCTTAGCCCCTTCATATATACTCATCACGGAATTCAACAACTTCTCATTTCTATCTATCTATTTATCTATCTATCATTTACTCCATATATATTCTAAGTATTTTCCACATTCCTTCTCAATCCACCATGTCATTGCTTTCTTCAAATCCAAGAAGGCCACACACAACTTCTATCCCTTCTCTAGAATCTTTTCCACTGAAGACCTAAGAATGAATATGTGATATACACAACCTCTTCAGTTCCTAACACCTCCCAATTATTCACCAACAAATTCCTCTTTTATTCGCTAACTCTGTCAATTAGTATCCTATTATCCACTTTTCCTGTTACACTAAGAAGACAAATGTCCCAGTTGTTACCATACACTTCTTTTTCCCCTATTCCTTTGTATAGTGAAATTATTTTATCTGACTTCCAATCCTCCGGGACTCTACCTTCCTCCCAGGCCAATCTGCACATTTTCCATATCCATTCTACTACTATCTCTTCCCCATGTTTCAGCATTTCACCACACACTTCACTTATTCTTGAGGCTTTTTCTATTTTGACTTTCTTCATTGCTTCACTACTTCCATCCTACTGATTTCTTCCTCTCCTCTCACCTCCCTCTTGCCAGCCATTCCACAGTTTTTTTTATCCTCGCATAACTTTCATTCTCTATGTTTAACAGTTCCTGAAAGCGTTCTCTTCCCCTGCTCACATTCCCTCCCTTCTCCACTAGCAATCTACCATTTTTATCTTTCATTTTCCAGCTACCTTTCTTATCACCCTGTCTTACTCTCTTTACCTCTTTCCAGAACATTTTCTTACATTCCCTCCAATTTACACTAAAATTATTTCCAAGTTCCTCATCCATACTGTTCTTACTGTCTCTTACTAATCGTTTCACCTTTATCTTACTCTCTGTGCATAGCTTTCTCCCCCATCTCTCAACTTCCTCCACGCCTCTGCTTCCCCTCCACTCACTATATGCTTACTTCTTTTGCACCACAACTTGTTTCACCTCTTCATTCCACCATACTCTTCCTTGCACTCCCTTTCGCCTTCTCCTTACCCCACACACCAACTCACATGCTGCACAGATTAAATTCTTCTGTGAATATGTTGCACACCCCTTCCACCTCCCCCATTTGCTCCAAATCAGATTTACTCAATCGCTCCTCCACTTCTTTCTTATATTCTGCCTTTTTTCCAATCCTCTTCCAACCTTCCCACCCTTCTTGTATGAACTACTTCTTTTTATCCTTCCATCCTTCCATTCTTTCATTGTATTTGAACCTTGACTTTCACCACTGCCAAATGGTGGTCAGAAAGGTTTCCCAACCTCTGTATGCTTTTGCATCCATTGCATACCTTCTTATTCTGTCATCCAAACACACATAATCAATAAATGCTTTCCGTTCATTCAATTCACCACCCTCCCTTCTCATCAGTTGCCACTTATACCTGTGGATCATTTTGTGTCTAAAGAGGGTATTGGCTATCACTAACCCCTTCCACACTCAGATGGCCACTAGTGCATTGCCATTATCATCCACTTCTGCAGGCACATCCCACTCACCAACTAGTCCTTCCATCTTCACATTCCCTACTTTTCCATTTATATCTCCAGTCAAAAACACTCTCTCAATCCTTTCAAACTTCTCCATGCATGCCTCCACATTTGCCCAGAACTCTTCTTTCACCCTACTTGCACGCATACACACACACAATCGCCCACATCTGAAGTCCTATTTTCAATCTTACCAACAAAATCCTTGAGCTAACCGATCCATACTCTCTTATATTTTCCTTCCATCTCTTGCAAACAACAAAACATACTTCTCTTGCCCTCTTATTCTCACCTCCCCCATGCTTATAAACCCCATCCATACTCCCACTCTCCCACACCCTCACCTCACCATTTAGTGTCAGTTATTCCACATACATCCACTTTTGCACTCTCAAGCACCTGGTCAATCTCTCTCTTTTTCACCTACTCATTTGCCTCCCATGTCACAACTGGTACCATGTCCTTTTCTTGGTCGTTAGTCATCACCTGTTGGTCAGTCTTGGTCCGAGGTTTCTTGTTTGTATACTTGGTTAGTTGTTTTCCTGGGAGGGTCACTAACCCTTTTACAACCCACTTGTGGTCACATAGTGAATACGTGTTGGTTGGTTTTAAGGTTACCACACAGCATTGTAATTGATTTCTTGGCTTACAGGAAATCATTTGGCTTGTCACTGAATGTGGAGCTATCCTAAAACACAGTATCGCCACACTTAAGTGAGTGGATGATGGGCAGCCCCACCTACCACTACAGAAATAACTTGACACTTGCATTAACAAAAGACATAAAAAATGTGAAAAACAAACCATTTTCTTAATGAAACCTCCCATATTTTGTACTGATTTTGTTAGCAACACAGATATCTAATGCAAAGCACAGGATGGATCTAAGGAGCTAAAAATTGCATTGTCAGGTGAGCCCTACATTTCTTTTCAATTGGGCAAGAAAAAAAATCGATTTTCTAAAATGGTGCCAGGGTCGGGTACTTGTTCCTGACAATTTTCGAACTGACGGCCACGGAGGGGCTAAGCTTGCAGTTGCTGGGCAACTAGAAGTTGCCTTGCAACCAAAACCTTTTGGACACAACTATATCAAAGGCTGGTCATTATGTCCAGGTTTGGTTGGAATTGGTTAATTCTGAATGGCAAAAGTGCCTGCCACAAGTTAACAAGACTGCTAAGGACACTGAAGCCAATTTTCACAGGGTTACCACCAGAAAACTAGAGAGAGGAAAAAAATGGACGGAACACTTCCGATAGGGAATGGGCTCAAGATTAGGTCTAATGGAGTAAGAATTTTCTACGGCCATTAATAATGGCTCTACAGCTCTAAATGTTTAAACTATGAAAAAAGTTGTTTGGAGGCCGTTACTAGACAACGATTAGTTGCTTAGCAACCAAAACCTTGCCGACACATCTAGGTCATAGGCTGGTCATTGTGTCCATGTTTGGCCAGAAATAGTTCTGAAGGGTAAAAGTGCCAGCCATAATTAAACAAGAATGTAAGAATACGAGAAAAAAAGACACTGCAACTAACAGTGAAGGTAAGGATATATCTATATATATATATCTATATCTATATCTATCTATATCTATCTATCTATCTGTCTATCTATATCTATCTATCTATCTATCTATCTATCTATATATATATATATATATATTATAAATATATATAGATATATATATATATATATATATATATATATACATTATCCATTTCTCATTTTAAGATGGTTTGCTTCCGGAAGGCAGTGAGAAATGAAAATGGAAGAATAATAGGCTAAATTTTATCCCTAAGTTTACCTCCACCTCACAGCTAGCATATATATATATATATATATATATATATATATATATATATATATATATATATATATATATATATATATATATATATATATATATATATTTTTGTTGAGAGTTTGTTTCCCCCTTACCTTTGTTGGCCTACTGAGCCCCAGCTGGGAACCTTCATTATGCCACACTGTTGAGGGCTGTGTTCTGGGGAAACAAAGGGAGAAAGCAATTACTGATTGTTCACCTTAATTGTTTTTTGTATTATTATATACAGTTGCGGACATATCAAACAGAAACACCCCTTCTGCTAGCGACGTGGTGTGATGTTCTCTCCATTTGGTAACACTGTTAGGTATGGAATTTCACCAGGTTTCGTTCAGTCGCTGTGCTCAGTTATTGGTGGTAATGGAATATGTAAGCAATGTTCCGCCAGAAAATATACGGATAATACCATGTCATTATTATGGTTATTTTTTAAAACAGTCACACAATACACCCTCTACATAATGGCAGGTATAAGGAATGATACGGATTTCATGATTGGTTTAGTTTCGGGTTATGAACCATGCAACAGTTAACAGTTCCTTATATGAGTCATAGTTTTCAGGGTCCCCACAACTATTAATGAACAGAAAATTATCAAGATGCCCATCCTTACAACCGGGAACATGACATTGGTAATGGAAGATCTCTAAAATTGAAGCAATTTTACTACATACAGGAGGTTGCACTAGGCCTACAAGAGGCATCAGGGTGGGGAACCTGAAAGACAAGTGAAGGGTTGAGCGTGAGGAAGGGGACAATAGTGGCCGAAATGAGAGCTAGATTGGAGGGTGATGAAGTAGGTACGGTTTTGCAGACGACAGGAGCTACAGTTGGACGGATAGTTTAAGAGGTGATGACTGGGCCAACTCATTGTTTCATGGAGAATATGGCAGTTTATAGTCAAGCCATGAAACATTATATTGACGATGCCATGTGTTGTAATTGACCGTCATGGTTTGTAACAATTCACGATACCTTCCACTGGATGGCTCAGTACCCTGTATTATGAGTATGGTGACTGTTTGTTAATGTGCAAATATATGAGACGTCCCAACAGTATGTCAGATGTTACAGCTGTTTTTATAGTGATTGGAAATTATTCCTGCCGCCTAAAGTCCCTTTCACACTAGCGGGCAGTGACAGGCGGACTGGGTCCACACCTGACAGAGTCTGTCGGGCACGACTGCGATGTTGTCCAAACTGTGAGGAGTAGGTGACCGGTGAGTAGCTAGTCGACAGAGCCTGAATGAGGTATGACAATGGCCAACAGAGTTTGTGTGCGAAAAATAGCACTGTGTAGAACAATAATTATTGGACTAAAAAGGAATAGAAACAAAAATAAAAAATAAAAAGGAAGTGTCTGGTTATTTCACTCAACAATGGGCACGGACTGCCCGCTGGTTTGCCTGTCAAACTTGCCACAAACTGATACAGTCTCCTCGCGGCCGCCAGTCACTGTCCGCAACTGTGGACTGGGATTTACGTAGTATCATCATGGAGATATCGTAAACAGAGTAGGGATAGGCCTATGTAGTTTTTCCTTTATCACCAATAATATGATCAGTCTGACAGTAATGAGGGTCTCTTTGTGCCTCATTAATATCTGTATGACAGCGACGTAAAATAAAGGTGGATTTACGGTACTTAACACAGGTTTATGTTACCATTTTCCGTATGCCTTGTTAGAGTGTTGATTTTACACATTGCCAGTGGTTATTACTAATATTTAGGTTCATAATGAGCAACTGTGGTACGACCCATGCATTCCTTCACAAATCCTGGAGCCAACATGGTGGAACAAGGTTGTAATGTCTGCAGTTTTCCAGTCTGTGCACGTGCATATTACATCAACAGTGCCATTAATTACAGAAATCGCCTGTATTAAACGCAACCACACAATTTATCTCCACTGTTTTGTTAAACTAAATAACCGAGTAGAGTTCACACTGTATGAATGTTCACGATAAGCATATATGAAGTGGAGTCAAGCAGGGCCATTGCTAGACATTCATGAGATAGGGGCTTAGCTTAGAGTTCTGTAGAATTACAAGGGATGAAGGCACGAGTTCTATTTGGGGCTGGGTGTTTGTTCCCCAAGATTTTTTTTTTTTTTTTTTTTTTTTCTTCAGACTATCTCTGACAGTATTTCCTTCCATCTGAAAGCAATTGAACGAAAAAACCAATCTTAAATACAGTACTGGATTTTGTTTTATCAAACAAATTTTTAAAATTTCTTTGGATGTGTAATGGTGTCTACAGTAACGGAAGTAGTAGGCTAAAAAGTGTCTGGTGTCGTATAGAATCATACAAACATTACAGTAATTATGAATGGAATTAAATACAGTATAGTGTAATTTTTATATAATTTTATTTTCTGATCAACACACACACACACACATACATACACACACACACACACACACACACACACACACACACACACACACAGTTTTTGGGCTACACAAACAAGATTCAGGGTTAAAGCCCCAGAGAGTCCACCCCTATAAACGGCCTTGGAGCCAAGACAGCAATAGTCCGCCAATTGTTTTGAAAAAGTGTTCCCCTGAACTTGCCTCTGTTCTAGCTAAATTATTCAGACTATGCAATAATGTACTTCTTCATTCCCAAATTCATGGAAAGAAGCCAATATCCACCCAATTCAAAGAAAGGACGTTCCTCTGACCCCTGATTACGGACCAATAGCTGTCACATCATCTCTTGGTAAGATATTTGAAACTTTAATTAATAAGCACATTGTTAAACATCTTGAATCCAACAACTTAATTAGTGATAGACAATATTATTTTTGCCACGAAAGATCCACCATTGACATACTCAATCTCCTAACTTATGCCATCATCAATGAATTTACCTACATGGAGAAACTCATGCAGTAGCCCTTGATATTTCTAAAGCTTTCGACTGAGTATGGCACCGTTCCCTGCTGTCCAAACTCCCTTGCCATGGACTAACGTCTTTTGTTCCTTTGATTTCGTCATATTTTAGTGACAGGAAAATAAAAGTAGATGATGTATATTCCAATTTTCACTCAATTAACGTCAGCGTGCCGTGGGATCAGTTCTGGCGCTAACCTTATTCCTGGTTCATAATAATGATCTCTTATCTGTCACCCACAATCCCATCCACTCATATGCAAATGACTCAACACTACATAGTTCATTCACACTTAGACACCCATTTACAAAGTCTAATATCTCTACCTTTCAACTCAATACAGCCATCTCCATAAATCAAGACCTGTCTACGATCAATGAATGGGGACAAAACAACCTTGTCTCGTTTAATGCTAGTAAAACTAAATATATACAATTTATTAATAGACATATATTGCCAGATTCGTACATTATCTTCAGTGCTACTAATATTCCCATCTCCAAAAGTATTGGCATTCTTTGCATCTCGCTTAACAATGCAATCAGCTGGACCTCTCATGTTAGATCACTTGGTATAACCGCCTCAGAAAAACTTGGATTATTGTACAGAGTCCATAACTTCTTCAGTGACGAGCAGTTGGCTATAATTTATAATAGCGATGTGCACTCTCAGCTTGAATAATGCTCACCCTTGTGGAATGGATGATGAGAGGTTGCATTAAAAGAACTAGACAAAAAAGCTGTTAGATTTATTAACAACCCTGCCATTACAAAAAAAACTACCTCCCGTACAAGTAAGAAGGAATGTTGCCTCCCTTGCATTATTTTACAGATATTTTTATGGCAAATGCTCAGACGAAGTTGCGTTCATGGTGCCATCTCTCCATGCCTTCTCTTGTGCTACACGGGCATCTGGTAGTGCTCAGGATTGGACTGTCACTCAGCCATATTGCAGAACTTCTGCCTATCAGAATTCTTTCATTCGAACAGCATCACACTGGAACTTGCTTCCCAGAGTTGTTTCCAATTTATTTCAACCCACAGCTGTTCAAATCTAACTGTTGCAGATATTTTATGAACAGAGGACACCAGTAATCTGGTGTATGGCTTATTTTTTTTATTCATTTGTTTTTCCATCCTCCCTTCTGTTTATGTAATGGTCGGATTTATATATATATATATATATATATATATATATATATATATATATATATATATATATATATATGTATATATATATATATATATATATATATATATATATATATATATATATATGTATATATGTATATATATATATATATATATATATATATATATATGTATATATATATATATATATATATATATATATATATATATATATATATATATATATATATATATATATATATCCCACCGTTGTTGTCAGTGTAACAGTGAGAAATTGGATTTCCCACCGTTCTTGGTTCTGTTTAACTTACTCGTGGATAATACAAATGGTTCTCAACTTAGTCTCCCCTCAATGATTGATAAAGTATTCACCTCAGGAAAAACAAAGGGGAGAAAGTACTTCGACTTTGAATGATAAAGGTTAATTGTTTAACAGATAGTTTTGGTAGCGTTTGTAGTTTTGGCCTAGTCGAGAATAAGTCAGTACCATGTGTGTTAGTCGTTCCCAAAGCGGAGGAATCTTGAACTGGAAGGGGAGTGAGTTATGCATGAGAGGACATAATTCCCTTGGTTGGGTATCAAAAACTACATATACTTTAATAATTCTATACTTGTTAATCAACAGACATTTTTGAATTACATGACCTTTAATCATATGTAAAAGGGTTGTAAATTAAGCCATAGTTTGGGCGAAAATCATCCAGTACTGTTACCAAGCGAAACAATTTGAATATTCAACAGTGACTTCTGAGGTCAATCACACCACATTCCCCACTATCGGTCATTCTTGGGCTCGTCAATAGCCTCAAGACTGGGACATTTATTGGCATGAATTGTCTTTTCGGCTGGCATAGCCTCGAACTAAAAATAAATAATCACTCTTGTTCTACTTCGTTAAAGGGCAGTATAAACTTATCACACAATTCACTAATAATTCATATAATCACGAATAATTAACAATCACTAATAATTCATAATCAATAATAATTCATAATCACTAATAATTCATAATCACTAATAATTCATAATCACTAATAATTCATAACAATCACTCGGGCTTGTTTAGCCTCGAGGAACAACTCAAAAATCACACTTTTCTTACAACCACCAAGTTCACTTCAACTTACTCCCAATATTCCCCAACCTATTAATAGTGAAGAGAAAAGAAAAATTGTTGATGAGTTTGAATTCGCCTTTCCGTTACATGATCATATTAACTTTCACAAAATTCTGTACGCTTAACTACTATAAAAAAAAAAAAAAAGATTCACCTGATTGATTCATAATTCAATTTCTACAACATTCAGTTTATAAAACTATTCATGGGTAGTATGTGTAAAGGTAAACGACAAGTCTATGGGCAATATCACATGATGTGGCCTCTGTACACGCCCTCTAAAAGTCACGGTGTGTCTGTGAACTGAATCAATCGTCTGTTATCCACCACGTCTGGCAGCGCATCGAATGTCTACGTTAAGCTTTTAACAACATTACTTCATATTGTTCACGACAAGTAATTAAAAAACAAGCAAGGGGGGGGGGAGACAGGAGGAGTTATGAATGTAACAGTCTCACCTGAATCAACGTCTGTTATCCACCACGTCTGGGTAGCGAATGTGGCATGTCGGGCACATAGGGACACCACTCAGCTAGTCAAATGAGACTGTGTTTTTAAGCTGAGTATGGTGAGGTATTAATTCTCTTCACACTATTTTATATGTAGTAGAGTACACATGACGTTAGGACTTTTGATTGAATTCGGGAAAATTTGAGATTCAGTCCTTACTACATTTAAACACTGAATTTACTGCCATCCCGCCTTGAGTTTGGGGCAGCTTATGCCATCTAGTGACGGCTAAGGCAAGCGGGACTATTTGATCCTCACAAATTACATTATCTCGGCCTTTATTGACTATTAATTTCACATATATTGGATTCTAGCAGCTTCATTAATGTACAGCATTTCACAACAATGATAAGGAAAGAAGTGCATACCCATTATTATTCTGCTTCTAAGGTTTAAACTTGGCGCCCGACAACGACGCACAAGCAAGGGGGACGTTGTCTGACCATCTGTTATCTCGTTACTCCCATAGCTCAACACTTATAGTTACACTACCTATGCATAGATACAGAGATGTATACATATAAAAATAAAGTTATCCCTACATTGATCATTACCACATGAACTACTACTTAGGACAGGAACCTTATAAACTAGTATTCAGATTACACCCTATCTAACTTAGAAATTACAGTACCTCTAAACATATACATGAATACTAAATCTGTGGCACTACATTTATATATATATATATATATATATATATATATATATATATATATATATATATATATCAGATTGTATGGACTTGATGGTAGGTTACCAAAAGAGGTGAAGAATTTTTTATGTAAATACTGTAGTAGAGCGTGTGTAAGAGCAGAAATGCTGTGAGTGATTGGTTTTGAGTGTGGGGCTGCGACAGGGATGTGATGTCGCCTTGGTTGTTTAATATTTATATGGATGGTGTTGTAAGGGAGGTGAATGCAAGAATTTTAGGTGGAGGTCTGAGTCTGGCTAATGCTGAGGTGGAGAGTGGAATCTCAAGCAGCTACTGTTTGTGCAGATGATACTGCACTGGTGGTTGATTCAGAGGAGAGACCGGACACAGTTGGTAGAGGAGTTTGGAAGAGTGTGAAAGAAGGGAAATTGAAAGTAAATGAGAATAAGAGTAAAGTGATGAAGTGTGCGAGGTTGGTAGATGGTAGGGGGATGGATATAGTTTTGAATGGTGTATTGCTTGAGGAGGTAGTGTTTTAAATACTTAGGGTCACATAAGTTGCTGTGGATGGAAGAATAGATGCAGAAGTGAAGTTTAGAATGAATGAAGTCGGAGAGCTACAGAATGAAAAGGTGTTTAGATGTTGTCTGCTTAGAATGGATGTAAAGAGAAGGCTGTATGAGGGTGTTGTGGTACTGACTGCACATGGGGCTGAAACATGGAATATGGGTAGCAGAGAGGAAAAGTTTGAATGTAATCGAGATGAGGTGTCTGAGGAGTATGTGTGGAGGATTAGCCTGATCGAAAAGTAAATGAAGTGTGATGGAGAACTGGAGCTGTTTGGGAGATGGCTGAGAGAGAGTTGAGCAGAGGTGTTGCAATGGTTTGGGTATATGAGAGAATGGATAATGAGCGACTGGGAAAAAAGATAACTAGATCTGATGTGAGAGGTGTAAGGCTGAGAGGGAGACCTGGGTGAAAAGGATGGATGAACAGTGTGAAGAGAGCTCTGGATACAGAGGGATGTCTGTTGAGCCAGGAAGACCATGTGCATGAGAGAAATAAATGGAGAGAAATTGTGAATGAATAAATGATGATGCAGCCCTTTGAGGGAATATTCGCATTTGGTCTGATCATTAGTCAGGTCAGGTGCAGGTAAGGTGATGGGTGTATTATGATGTGGCAGGATAAACCAGCTCTGCTGTCGGGCTCTGCCAGATGTCACTGATTGCACTGCGCAGTTGACCCTTGTGCGGTGTGGTGCGGTGAGGTCTGTCCCTTCTTCCCTTTGGGGCTAAGATGCAAATGAATGTGTTTGAGTGGATGAGTAAATGGGGAGTGTGTCGTCCTGTCTCGGCTACCTCCCTTTCCGTGGGGGAAGCATCCTAGGTATATATATATTTATATATATAGACTACGTGTGTGTATATATATATTTATATATATAGTCTACGTGTGTGTGTATATATATATATTTATATATATATATATATATATATATATATACGTGTGTGTGGATGAGCGAATGAGAAGACAAGTGTTGGATGCAAGGTGTGTGGAGAGGGTGGGGAATGGAGTCTCAGACCATCACTTGGTGATGGCCAAGGCAGAGCTGCAAAGAAAGTGGTTGCGGAGACGAAGGGGAAGACAGGAGGAAGCAGCTTCTGTGAGAAGAGTGGAGAAATTGCAAGATAGTGGAGAAAAGGACAGAGTATAAGAGCATAGTGGAAGAAAGATTGGGAAGGTATGAGCTAGGGCAGATGGAAGGGGTGGGAAGACGTATGTTAGATTTTCACGGAAGAGATATGCGCAGCGTGTGAGGCTGTTTGTGGAGTGAGGAGGAGATGCAAGGGTGTGCAAGGGACAGCATGGTGGAATGATGAGGTGAAACGAGCTGTGGAACAAAAGAATATGGTGGGTTGCATATGGTGAATGGTTGGCGAGTAGAGGTAGGGGAGAAGATGAGAGAGAGAAGAGAGAGGTATATGTGGAGCAGGAGAAGGGAGGTTAAGAGACTGGTGAAGGAGAGTAAGAAGAAAGTGGATGAAGAGTTTGGGAGGAATCTGAGTGTGAAATGGAGGGAGAGTAAGAAATTGTTTTGGAAGGGAGGTAAAGAAAGTAAGGCAGTGTGAAAGGGGAAATAGTAGGGAGTGAAAAAGATAGGAATAATAGATTGTTATGGAGAAGAGAGAGAAACGAGGAGATGGAAGGAGCACTTTGAGGATTTGTTGAATGTAGAGAGTGGGAGAGTGCAGTGTGAGTATAAGTAATAGAATAATGGCTGGGAGAAGAAGAGATGAGAGGAGGGAGGAAGAGATCAGTAGGTCGGAAGTAGTGGAAGCTATGAAAAGAAGATTAAGCTGGGAAAGGCCCCAGGAATTACATGGAGTGTGTGGTGAAATGCTTAGGTATGGGGGTGAGATTGTTTGTGGGAGTGGATAAGGGAAGTTGTGTAGATTGGCTTGGGAAGAGGGAAGGGCTCCAGAGGACTGGAAATCAGGTATAATTGTTCCTCTGTACAAAGGAAAAGGGAGAGAGAAGTATGTGGTAACCATAGGGGTATTTGCCTTCTTAGTGTGACTGGTAAAATATATGGTAGAATACTCATTGATAGGGTTAGGTGCATATGACAGAGGAGCTAGTTGGAGAAGAACAAGGGGATTTAGGAAGGGAAAAGGGTGTGTAGATCAGATATTTGTTCTAAGATGTTTAGTGAGGAAGTATTCGTGAGAAAGGAAGGAAAGTGTATGCTGCCTTCATGGACGTGGAGAAAGCTTGAGTGACAGAATAGATAGAGGGCAAGGTATGTGGGAAGGTATTGAGAATATATGGAGTGGGAGGGGAAATTGTTGAGTGCTGTGAAGAGTATGTACGAGGGAGCTAGGGCTACGGTGCGAGTGGATGCAGAGCTGAGTGAGTTCTTTGATCTCAATGTGGGACTGAAACAGGGGTGTGTGATGTCTCCATGGCTGTTTAATATATATATGGATGGGGTTGTAAAGGGAGGTGCAAGGTAGGGCAGTGGATGTGGGGTGGCCCTAATGAATGAGGGTGAGATTTGGAAGCTTCTGCAAGTTGCTAATTTGCTGATGATACAGTATTACTGAGTGAAGATAATGGGAGTTGCAAGGTTTGGTGAATGGAATTTGGGACAGTGTGTAGGAGGAGGAAGCTGAAAGTTAATGTAAACAAAAGTAAAGTTATGATGTTTGAGAGGAATGAAGTCACAGAGTGTAGAAATTGGATGGTGAGGATATGGAGAATGTGAGTGCATTCAAGTACTTGTGCAGTGTGATGAGTAAGGGATGGAACCTGTGGGGATGATGTACGTGAAAGGGTACAGCAGGGAAGAAAGGTTGTCGGTACACTGAAAGCAGTGTTGAGAAATAGGGAGGTGAGTATGGAAGTTAAGAAGTCACTGCATGATGGTATTGTGATCCCTACCCTGACGTATGGAAGCGAGGCGTGGACCTTGCAAGAGGGGAACAAATCAAGAGTGAGAGCAGTGGAAATGAGTTACTTGAGAGGTAGCATGTGGAGTGACGTGGAGGGACAGGTTAACGAATGAAGAAGTGAAGGAACGTTGTGGGGTAGACGTGGATGTGGTTGAAAAGATTAGGAGAAGTACACTGAGGTGGTTTGGACATGTGGAGAGAATGGAGAATTGCAAGACTTGGACTAAGAGGGTACAAGATAGGTGAGGTGGAGGGAGGGAGAGGGAGAGGTAGACCGAGGAAGAGGTGAAGGGATGGAGCTGAGAGGTGAAGGAGGGAGGGGGTGAGCTTGGGGGAGGGGAGTCAAATGGCAGGTGACAGAGCGACTTGGAGGCGTTTTATCTGCGGCCACCCTTTGCGGGACTAGGGCGTCGGGCTATATATATATATATATATATATATATATACGGTATATTTCACACATGGGCTACACTTCAAATACATTAACATTTCTCACCTCAGTATCCTGTCCATCCACCACCCTTGTCAATGACTTCCTGAAGTCTTCGTGGCATTTTTCAGTATGCGTCTGACAAGGCCAGGCCTCGCCTGAAATACCTCCCACACTTCACGAATGTGATCCAGGTGGTGCCTGGGGTGGGCGCTCCCGCCCAGGTTCCCACGTGTTTATCATAGACCCCCAGATATTTTCTATGGGGTTGCAATCTGCCCCTTACTGGGCCAAGGCAAAAGCTGAGACTGGGTTGCTCTTCAAACCACTCCTTCCACAACACAAGCCTGGCTGAACAAGCAGCGGTCGTGGACAAAGCATACCTGACCAGGGGAGGAAGGGGTGGTTTCTAGTGTTAAAGGAAGGCAAAAAAAGTTATTCAATATTTCAAGATATTTTTGGGCATTGAACTGACCCTCTATGTGGTGTATGTCACCCATTCCCTTCATGCTGACCCAACCCCACACGTTCACGGTCACACGTCCACTCTGGCCACGTGAAAGATGTTTTGCTGATCGTATCTGGTGAAAGAAATGATAATGAGAAATACTCGGTTTTGTTCAAGGTGTATGTTATATATGGTTATTAGGTTACATGATTATGAATCAACTTAAGGACTCAAATATGAATAGTATTTGACACAAGTTTTTGCACCTATCAACCCGACAAAATCTTCCACAGGTGTACCCACTAATCGTTTAATAAAACTCAGCTTAATCCTGCATCATCCTTGAACATGCTTGGGTTTCATTTACTCACGATTGTGATGGTGTCGTGATAGGGTGCATAGTGCTAGTATTAGTAGCAGCAGCAGCAGCAACAGCAGCAGCAATAGTAGTAGTAGCTGTTGTTGTTGTTGGTGGTGGTGGTGTTGTTGTTGTTGTTGGTGTTGTTGTTGGTGTTGTTGGTGTTGTTGTTGTTGTTGTTGTAATGGTAGTAGCATTGCTGATATTGTGGTAATGATGATACGGACAAAGACAGGGATGTTAAGTATTGGTTATTAGCTTTGCAGCTGAATGTCCCAAATCCTGCATGCAAAATTTGAGTCAAATTTAGCTTTCCA
Source organism: Coenobita brevimanus (assembly GCF_032717465.1). Taxonomy (NCBI): domain Eukaryota; kingdom Metazoa; phylum Arthropoda; class Malacostraca; order Decapoda; family Coenobitidae; genus Coenobita; species Coenobita brevimanus. The sequence goes on from NW_027644165.1 coordinate 15,690, forward strand.
CTGGACGAGAGATAATAGCGGAACGAGCGAGAGAGAAAATTAACCTCAACTTCGCCCACCACTCCACTTTTACTGTTCTTACTCCTCACCACCTCATGATGTCCAAAGTTGTTCTCATTTTCCACTTTCACCCTCCACCTCAACCCTTTCTCTCCCTCGCCTATTCTTTACACTCTTTCCTTTCTCTTTTCTCTCCCATTTTCTTTCCTCCTCCTTTCCTTTCTACTTCTCTCTCTCTCTCTCTCTCTCTCTCTCTCTCTCTCTCTCTCTCTCTTGCATTTCGCTTCGCTCAACCATAAAAAAAAACTTTGTGTTTTTTTTTCCTGGCACACACATACAAAGCCCCCATACTCCTTTCTCATTCACATGTCAAGAGCGTCCCCTGTCTGTGTGCATTGTACAGTTGATGAAACATTTCTGTGAGTCTTCTGGTTTATTATCCCAGTGTTTTCATCCACTATTCCTTTAGAAGTACGGAAATCACATGAGAATTTTCGATTGTATGAGTTGACAGTATGATTTTTAACTCTTCCTCTTTAATTTTGTTATGTAGGAAAAAGATTTATTAGAGAGCTGCTCTCAAAATCTTCGCAACCAGCCGTCTCTCCATAGCAGAATAATACTGTCTGGTGGAAACAATAATAAAGGATAGATGGCGTCATCTAAGTCAGTGGGTTAATCATTCAGCAAACACGCTATCCACGCCTCCTTTACTGCTGTGTCAATCATGTGTTAATGATTTTTGCAGCTGAATTATCCTGCATGATTCCCTGATTTATTTTGTTCATTTTACTTTCTTTAAACAACTGCTAACAGCCCTAGTTTTTTTTTTTTTTTTTTTTTTTTAATTTTTTAATTAATGTACTGTTGTCCTTTTCACATCTTTAAATTATTTGTCCTTTTCTATTGTATTCTGATCACAATATGATTTTATTTACTCTAAAGGAAACTGTATGTATAGATGTAATTACTACCTCCTAAGTAAGGCTTCATCGACACCTTACTGCTATGGAAGCCACAAAAGGGTTTTATTTGTAAGATTAATTTTTTTAAAGTTTTTACATATAACACCTTTCCTTTTCATATGTATATACTAGCACAGTGGCTATTTTTCTGTTATTCTCTCATGACACTACTGTCTCTCCTTAGTTTGTAACTCCTTTAATTTAGTCATGGTTTATCTTTTTTTTTTTTTTTTTTTTTTTTTTTTAGTTTGTATTTTGATCACCAAAAACAATTTCAATTAGCCTCGTGAGAACTGTTAATTGTGAATGGGTTAGAAACACTGACCATTAATAGAGTCAGCTTTTTAATTTGTTTAAAATCGTGGTGAAACATTTCATCCACTCTTCCGTTACGTAAATGGCAATAATTTATTTACCTTAAGATATCCCCGTATAATATTTCGATTTAATTCGTGACCCTATTATATTTTATATAATTATTGTTAAGGATATTTTGTGATGCATTTTCAGCATGACAAAACCGTTCTTTCTATACCTCCAAGCATTTCATTAAACTTATGAAAGGAAACATTTCATCTCTTCTTTCTCTTTTCCACTATGTAAATGACATTTAAAGTTTTTACACAAAGATATGCTTATATAATGTCTAGATTTATTTTGCCATTATTACCGTTTCAAGCGCCATCCCTATTTCAGTGCAGGCTGCTTTAAACGTTTTGGTGAATTCTTGTTGTGCATTCTTCACACTGTTTTTAGGAGAGAACTTTCGGTACAATTTAATTTTAGAAAATTTTAAACCATCCTGCTTTGACATTTTTGGAACTCTTATATGAAAATAGGACTAATTATTTAAAGAGTTTTGTGGGATGTTTTTCTTTTGCCAGAATCAGGAGAGTACCGGTAGCTTGATTTTGGATTTTTTAATTTTTATTTCAGAAGAGAATCTTCGGATATTCTCCGTAATATTTATTTCTGCATTTTTTTTTTTTTTTTTTTACTTTCAGAATTTTCAGAACTATATATTTTGAGGAGAATTTTCTGGACAACTTCTGTTTGAAGAACACTTTTGGTTCGTTTTTTAGGATATCTGAATACTTTTCTTTGTAAGAATTTGAAACCATTTTGTTTTAGATAACTTGGAAGAATTCTTAGAGATGCTTCAGGAAGGGGAATTGTTTGAAATGTTTTGTCTCTGAGGATTTTCTGGACTATTTTCTTGTAGTAAATTTACTGATCCATGTCTTTATAGAGAATATTTGGAACCTCTCCTATTTGTAGAATTTTCAAAGCACATTCTCTTTGGAAAATAAGGATTTCTGCTTCCAGATTCCCCGGTTATTCAGCTACTTTCCGACAAACTAATCTTGCACCATACCATAATTATTTGCTTTTCCAATTTACCTGTATTCTAAAGTCCTAAAAAGATAATTAAAAGCTATTTCATCTATATACCGTATTGTTATTTTGACCATTCCAGCTGACAGTCCTGTCCAGTGATGGTAAAAGTGGGGATGTTTCAGCCACTGGTTTAGGAAGTGATACTGTCCCAGGCTACCGTTTCATAGCATCCTCCTTCTTGGGAAATTTTTATCATATCCCTGTGGTGTAGGCTATTCTTTACTTGGCAATGTTGGTCTTGAAAGCATTTATGGACTGATTACAGTGGCTAACAAAGATTGCTAGTGAGGTAAAAACATGTGTTCTAGACTAAGTCGTGGGAGTGTGCTCTTTTCTGGATCTATAGTCAGAATTATCCCATCACGTCAGGGTTTTTAGTTACGAATATTATCGTCTGAAATTAATCTGGCAAGCGTTAAGTTAGTGTGATTGGTTTAATGACGACATTACTGTAAATATTTTCAATACTATGAGCTTCTTTTAAGAATGCTGCTGCATCTATGTGCCTACTCAAGTCATAATTGGAAAATTAATTTACTGTGATTTAAAGGCGATATCCACCTTTGAATAGCAGCCGGGTTCTATAAAATGCATGCGTTTCATGTGACCATAAAGCGTACCGTGACGACGGCAATCATTACGCTGTAAAAACTTATATAAAAGACATGAACACAGCTGGCAGGTGCAAATTCCAGTGTAAGCCATTGGTACATTCTCGGGAAGTCGACTTTTCACCACTTCACATCAAACCAGGCCTTATCAAAAACTGTAAGTATTTTGAAGCAAGACGGTAATGGCTTCTAGTACAGGTACTTATAAAGTTGTTTCATGCAGGGAAAAACTGATGATTAGCACAAAACCGACATTTTCCTCTGACCTTAGTCCCTGAACTGGATGTGTGATTGCAAGTTAAAAAGCTAAACTAAGCACACATGATTATATGCTGCGTGGAAAGCATCAATGTTAGTTGTGCAGAACTTTAGTGGAAACCATAGAGCATGTCAGCGAATGGGCTGTAGAATGTCACGTAAAATATACTTCATGCATTCCTGCCTTTACTTTCTTTCCACCTAAACAGGGTGATAGGCAATGAGTAACGTGGTTCTAGGTTCCACGAAGACATTTCTGGTGACGGAACCCTGCTATTAAGTTCGATTTAACTCAGACATGATGAGTGATTGCTGATAGTTTCTACAGTATGAGATGATTTCCATATACAAGTGCAAGAACACCTATCTCAGGCTCTTGAGACGCTACCCAACACTGCTTACACTAAATACCGTACACTACTTTTTAATTAATAACTTACTTGTGGACCCAAGCGTGCATAATACTAACTGGGTACGAGTATTTATATATCGCTAACTCCTATCCATGAATAACAGGAAATTAATTTTCTAAGCATTCCTGTTGCGCGCGCAAATTGGCTATATATACTTACTAGCCGAAAAGGTCCACCCTCGAGGCTGATTTTTTCAAGATTCTGGTGGAGAGCTGATTGGGTCTTCATTGCCAATATACCTAATGTAACTTTTCAACATACAATTAATCCTAATAGATTATATACTAAAACACTCCCTGGATCATGCTGATTCAGAATATGTATCTTATGTAGGGGTTAGACCCTAAGGGAGCCGAGCTTATACGTATCAAAACATACAGACACTCGCCTTTACTATTATAGATAATCTCTCTTAACTATCACACTGGGTATTATTAATAAGCATGTAAGCAATTTGCAAACCTTTACATGCGTGCTAATATCTGACATTTAAAGTCAGCAGCAGCCTAAACTTTGTTTAGAACATTTGTCTTTTCCTTAGTAACAAACATTTTTTGTTGCTATCCAGTGTTATCATCATCATCATCATCATCATCACCATCACCTGTTTGCCGGCATAGTCATTATCATTATATCGTTATTAACATCAATGGTTTTTATTATCGTCAATACCAACACCCTGACACTCACCACCACTATCACCACCATAATCATCATCATCATCATCGTTATCATTATTCATGAAAATTGTCCAAATCGAAATTTGTATCTATGCAAGAACAAGCAACATAGTAAGAGAATGAATGAGCAGCATGACCAATAACAAATTGTACCAAGCAGTCATTCACAAATCATCCAAGTTCCTCAAATATTTGCTGCTCTGGAATGTAAATTGAAAATGAAAGCCGTAAACTAGAGTGACGGGCTCTTATTTGTATGGGAATAAATACTCATTAATGGTTTCATCATAAGAATGTCTTCTTTATTTTATTCTTGCAGCCTACAGAAAATTTTTTCTACATTTTTTTTTGGGGGAGGGGAGGGGGAATCTCCTATAGTGTTGATGCTTAATGAAGGCTTCTATCTAACGAACTTCTCCAGTTCCACATGTCGTGGGCAGGATGACAGAGGGATCTGGATCTTGTACCTTTTGTTGTGAGTCCTTCTGCTGCTGGAGGGAAAGGACGTTTCGGCCGCAGTGGAAACAATAGGACAGCGGCAACACAGGACTAGGCCCATCCAACCCTTGGTAGCTGGTCACAGTTGGCTCCACCATAGAGGAATACCCTGTCACCCAGGAAGAACAAGAAGCAGATGAGTCCCTCCGTACATTTATCCAGAATAAAACAAGATAGTGATAAGGGAATTCCAGCTTTTTCAAGGAGAAAATAGTTTGTAGGTACAGAGAATGGCACAAGTAGAAGGGGAGAAGTAACTAGGTAGCTCTTATTACCGAAGCAATGTAGGGAGAAAATACTGACGTTATCAAGCATGAATCCTTGATGGGAAGACATGGGTGTTCAGAAAACTCAGACAGGATTCTGGTGAAGCTTTGCTGGGCAGGAGTCAGTGGAGAAGTGAAGAGATGGTGTTAACGCTGTGACGTTTGTCAGCGTACTGTACCAAGGGGTAGGATATCAAAGGCACCACTAGGTAAAACCCCTATAATGGGAACCCCATCTCCAGAAGGTAGGGGTTGACTTAGTAGGTCCTATAAGTCCAGCCTCAAAACAAGGATCGTAATTACATATTAACCTTAGTAGACTGAAAACTAGATGGCCTGAAGCTGTGCCTCTATCTGGCATCGATACAGAAAGTGTGGTAGAAAATACCCTTTTGAATATTTTCTGTAGACTAGGATTTCCTAGAGAGATTTTGAGTGATAGTGAGTCCCCTCAGTTCACTTCGGAGATGATGCAAGAGGTCTCCCTGGTTTATCAGAGTCAGACAGGCTTTCACCACTTTTTATAATCCTAAGCAGAAATGGATCTAAATGAGAATTCTAATGGCACCTTTATAGCAATGTTAAAGTGAGAATATGTCAGGAGAGATCCTCTAGACAGAGACAGGTACCTCCCCGGCAATCATATTTGCCATTTTAGTAGTCCCTCAAGTTAGCACTGGGCTTTCACCTATCTGACTTGTTATATGGTCGCAATGTGAAGGGACCCATTAGTTTGGTTAAAGATTTGTGGACAAGTGAACAGGAGCAAGAAGTATAGTAACATACAAGAGTACATCACTAACCCAAGGAATAACCTTGAAGATACCTGCAGACTATTCCATGAAAACCTACAGAAAGCTGCAAACAAATACAAACAGCACTATGATACGAAGGCTAGAAAAAGGTCATTTTGAAGTTGGTGATAAGATATTTTTGCTGTTACCTACCGATTCCAACAAACTCCTGCTGAACTGAAAAGGCCCTTTTGAAGTAACTGAGAAGGTTGGAGAACTAGATTACAGGATTAAGATAAATGAAGATAAAGCAGTGTTTCATGTTAATCTTTTGAAGAAATATGAAACTAGGTCCGAGACACTTGGTTGTGTGACTGGATATGCAACAGCAGGAGCACGACACACAGAGGATAAAAACATGGAAGACAGAACATTTCCATGGAAACAAGTGGGAAGTTAGAGGTGGGAGGTTTACATAGATGTCAAAGTAAACCTGCATTTAATAGCTGAATCCAAAAGACCAGACTCCTAGATTAGCTAGAGAGTACTTCGGACATTTTCTCAGATAAGCCAGGACACTTCTCTTGTAAAACATATATCTGATGCGACAAACTCTACACCTGTCAGAGAAAGACCTTATCCCCTCTTCCATTTGCAATAAGAAAAGTCCGTAGAGAAGGAAATAATAGATATTTTGGACGAAGGAATCATTGAGAGATCATGTTCAGATTATTGTTCCCTGATTGTACTTAGTAATACGTA